>NC_142662.1:13685369-13840286 GCF_026168435.1 Sesamum indicum | reverse complement strand
GAGGAACTAAAGACCGAGAAGATTCTTGTACGACATGTGGAGAAAGTTACTAGCTCTGAGGATACATTTGATGTGCTGTGATCTTTTGCGGTAAGTTCTTCGGGTGTCATGTTATGAAGACATGACCTCTTTGTGCTTGGTGTGTGAGGATGGACATAAAAATTAGTCTTCTAATCTTGTGTGCTTATGATTTCTCTTTTCGCAGCCCATTCTAGGGCTCCTTTGTAATCATCTTGCTATTTGTAGAAATGATAGAATTATCTTCTTGACTTGCGGTCTGCTTACTTTTGTTTGATGACAGCCTAATCCATTTGATGAGTTGAAGTCTAAAGAGAAGAATGATGAGGGAAGACGCGACATTAAGGCTGGGAAAGTATGTTCTCGCTTACTCATTTGCTCCTCGATCTCTCTCTTGCATACCGCATAATCTCATGTCTGTCCATATGTATCGTCACCAGACAATCCCTGGTAGTCTATGCGAACTTCTAGTTTTACTTATTTGCTTGTCGCAGAATATATCCATACTGTTGCTATTCTTTCCCCATCACACAAGATGAGTTAAAGGTGGCCTCAAAGGTGGTACCTGTCTGATGAAAAGTAAGATGTTGTATAGAAAAAAGTTTACTTCTTTGTTTGGACCAATGAGGAGAAGGAGAAAGGGGAAGGGTAGTTTGCTTTCTAAGGGGACATATGATACTTATTCTGTGGTCTTGTTTAGTACAACCAAAATGAAGACTTCTCTCA
Source organism: Sesamum indicum (assembly GCF_026168435.1). Classification (NCBI taxonomy): domain Eukaryota; kingdom Viridiplantae; phylum Streptophyta; class Magnoliopsida; order Lamiales; family Pedaliaceae; genus Sesamum; species Sesamum indicum. Next base: position 13,839,542 of record NC_142662.1, on the reverse strand, counting down.
TACTTCTCCTCGTTTGATACTATAGGTATAAGGCAGGGAGGAAAGATTGATTTTATGTTTACACATGCAAAATCATCTTTATTTTTCATGAAAATTGCAAATTAAGAGAGTGACTCTATTTTTGCGACTGGATAGGATTTGAAAAATGGCTTTGGAGGATTTTCCTATACTTTAATTTGCATTCCTCCCTACTTTCCTCTTTAAGGAAACAAGCATTTGTATTCTGTAGTCTTAGTCTGCTATTTCATATTTTTATTATACTATTCCAAAGGTTTTTTAGACATTAACACTGTGGAAAACAAATCATAGAGGAAATTGTTGTGTGAATAAAGTGCTTAGGAGATTTGTACATTTGGAAATTGTTATAGGCTTCAGGATTTGGGTGAGATTCAAAGGGAAGCAACAAATAAAAGGGTGGTGGGTGGCAGGAAGTCGTGGTGGATTTTTGTTGCGAAACAAAGGTTGTCGAGATGTTGTGCTATATATTGTTGCATATACTCCAGTTAGAGTAACTTTGGTACCATAAAGTCGTTGTCTCATAGTGAATATTTCATTTTTGCCATGATAATGTATTTTTATTCAGAGTTCTGTTTTGTGCTCTAACATTTTGTATGTGAAGTAAGCAGCTCAAACTTAAACCAAGTTTATGTCTGGTTTTTCTGAAACCTATCCTCCATTGTTCAACACTGACACTTATCTCGTGCCAGAATGGTCATTGCTGGATTTAGATATATCAGATGTCTGAAAAATGATGATTTTACGAGAGAGAAGTATCTCTCGACTCCTTTGAGTTATTTTGTTTAACTTTTTATAAAATTTTCCATTGATCATTAGAATATAGAAACAAGCTGGTACTCCTAGTCAAAGTCCATAAGAAATTCTAGGTATGTGGCTACTGGACAATACCATGTAATGCTAAACTGTGGTATAATATTTGATATAAAAAGTTCCAGAAAAGCATGTTGCATAGATACATATTGGAAGTATATCTTTTCTTAACATCTATTTGTGATCGAATGCGCTCATTAGTAATTCTTTGTTTTAGTTTTCAAGTTGACTTATTCATGTCTACTGATATTCGTTCATGATGTATAAGTATATTGCAGTGTAATCCAAGAATATTTACTTGAAAACTTCCCTTTTCCTTTGACGCAGGGTGTTAACAGAGCTTTTCATTTGTGCCCATAGATGAATCTCATGATGTAATAGAGGTCCAGACACCTCTATTATTTCAGCTGGTGAGAGTTTTGGTCCCCATAAACTTTTTTGGAGATTAAATTTTCTTTTTCATATGATGTAGGCTCTATGATGTCTTACAGTAGAGGATTGTGTTTTAATGTTCAGGCTCATACTAAGAATTTCAATGTTGGAGTTCAAGCCTTAATGTTTCTCCACCAAAACTCCTGCTCCCAGCTGCAATGGATTCTTCCAAGGCTAGTAATATTATCTACCTTTATATTCTTAGATCATGAACTTTACGCAATTTTGGTTGTTTCCTATAAATACTGCCCTGATGAAAGCAAATAATTAACTTTTACATTTTTCCCTTGAATTATTCTAAGTGCAAGGGATAGCACATAATCACTAACTTAAATGTAGAGATGCTTGTGTTACCTGAATGCGGCTACATGATTATTTGTTGTTCTAGCCAATGTAATCAATAGCTCCTTTTTCTCGTGCAGGTTGGAAAGTATTGCTTGATGGGTTGTGTTAAATTAACTGATTTTTTTTTTTACTTTATTGTGTAGGCTTTTTATTGCTGAACTTTATTGATTTTTTTCTCTTGTATTTAGACTTTCTCTTTTACCCCAAGACCAGTTTCCAGTGTTTAGTTGATGGGGAAGTATTTTGCTGAAATGCAGAAGAAAATAATAAAATTAACTTATTTTGAATGATCAAATATGTCATGGGATTTTGCAAACATCTCCAAAACCTTGAAGGTATTTATGACTGACATGGGATGAAAACTTTGACCCTTTTTCCAATCATCATATGTTCTTCAATAGATATTATGCATGTATGTCCAGTTCGTGTATTTTAGTTCACCATCCAACAAGTGTCCTCCAATGCATCGATGAAAGTTTATTTACCATGCCTACTTATGCATATGCTAATCTAATAATCTTTTTTTAATTCTTTTTAATTGGCGCCTTAGTGTTTTTTCCATTCCTTCTGTATGGGGTTGACTGCCACTATTCATAAACTTTTGAGATTAATTAAAGAGAATGCTTTTATTGCATGTGAGTTTCCTATTGTAATAACACTTGAGTATTCTATTGTAATAACACTAGAAAATTATCTACCTCCTTCAGGTTAAAGTCGTTGATGTACTTCTATGGAGTATTTAGGAGTCATACAAGGAGGCAGCTGCACACCCTCTTTGTGAGCTGATGTTGAAATTGTGACTAAAATCACATGTAAAGAACAACATAAAACAATCATCGTGGAGTGTGAATTTTAATGTTTGGAAAGGGAGAAATATCAAAGATTTGTTATTAGTTGGCCCACTCAATGAATTTAATGTTTCTCATATTACCAATAGGTCTAGTTTGATGAGTTCAGTAACAACTACTGATCCAACGCTTAGAAATGAGAAGATGGATCATTCATAAAAAGGGTGTTGCAGTCTTAAATCCTTCCAATCATTGACGCCTAGTTGTTTTGATCAATCCCATGTGCCTTCTGGTCTTCGTATGGAAGAGAGAATCCATTGGGTCCTCCTGAAAATGATTTTTCTGGTCATTTCAACATCTAAAGTTCATTCAATGTCTTTGGAAAAGAAGACTTCAAATCAATTGGAGCTTAAGAATTTTCAACCAGAGAGTAAAAAATTTCAAGTTTTAAAAGGGAGAAGAAGAGGTATTTTTTGCATGTCATTTGTGCACATACTATACATTTATTTCCTAGATATGATATTACATTTTTTCTATGGAAGACTACCATTCAAGTTATTTTTTTGGCCCATGAATTACTTTCCTTCTCTTGATTAGATTCCTTCCTCTCAACAGAAGTATATAAAATATTTTTCTATAGATACTCATGTTATGGCCAATTACAGGCTTATCTTCATATAGTGACTCAAGCATGGCAAAAATGTGGTTGTCTTTCCCTTCGAGAAATTTGGATATGGATCACCAGTTCAAGATACAGGAGCCTAGTCGCACACATCATCACAGGTAAGAAAGTAACTTGTGCTCTTCGTGCTACCGCGTTATTGTCCAGGAGTTTGAATTTAAATGAGACTGGCGAATATGACCTAGATTGTTTATTTGCAAACTGTACATTAACCATTTTTGGTTAAGAAAATGTATATTGATATAAGTATCTTTTAATGTATTTATTTTCATACAGAATGACCATCTCTATAAAATTGTCTATCTTTTCAATACACATGCAAGATTAATGAAAATTGGTTGAAAACTATGAGTTACTATAAATTAATTAGTTTATTTATCTTCTCTTTTAATTAATTAAATAAAAATAATACAAAATTAAATTATGCCAATAACATTGAGAAAGAACTTTGTTTGAATTAAACCTTTTTGTATAAATGTAATAAGGTCAATTATTGTTTGATTCAAAATTCTTCTATGTATTTTTGTATAAGGTATGACTCAAATAAAAATATTCTCTAATAATGAGTTCAACAGAAAAATTCCAGTTGCTCAACCACAATGACTCATGTTTTCAGTTGTTCAACTGCAGTTGCCACGCCCAAAATGGAAATCACATCTGAAGAATAAACCGTGAAGCAGAACACAATCATCCTGGAGTGTGAATTCTGGCGTTTGGAAAAGGAGAAAAATCAAAGATTTGTTATTAGCTGGCCCCTTCACTGAATTTAATGCTTTTCAAATTTCTTTTATTTTCAGTTTGATGAGTTCAGGTATAAATGTTGATCCAACAAATAGAGTGAGAAGATGAATCATTCTGAAAATGAGTGTTGCAGCCTTAAATCATTCCAATCTTCATCGCCTAGTTGTTCTGGTAAATCCCAAATCCCATTTGCCTTCTGGTCTTAATATGAATTAGATAATCCAATGGGTCTTCTTGAAAATTATTCTTTTGTTATGTGTTTAGTCATTTCAACATCTAAAGTTCATTTAATGTCATTGAAAAAAAAGATATCGAAATTTTAGCTCTAACTGCATCAAAGATGGACGTTTTTGTATTTGTATCTGATACATCCTATCTTGATCAGCGTGTTGCAACAACACGTGAAGGTGCTTCCATGCAGGGGATTTGGTGCAAGGAAGAGGGGTTTGTATTAAACTCCTTTTTCTGCCCCTTCAGTTTTGACCCTAAAAATTGTGTCGGTGTTCGGGTTGTGAGTGGTGATTCCTTGAATGTCAAGTTCCAAAATAAGGTGAGAGCCCTCACAATAATGGCTTTCTCGCTTTAGTTGTGACTGCAACTTTCACTCACATTTATTTGGTTGTATGTACAAACATTGTTTTATGTAGATCAATTGGATATTAAGATTTTTGAAGAAGAGAAAATATTTTAATGGGAAGAGAAAGGTACTTTTTTTAATGTATTTGTATGCATGCTATACAATGATTCCTAGATGTAGATATTACATTTTCTCCATGGCAAACTACCATTGCCGTCTTTTTCTGTTTGGTCCATGAATTATTTTCTTTCTGTTGATTAGATTCTTTCGTCTCAGCAGCTGTGTATAAAATATTTTTATATGTTATGGCCAATTACAGGCTTTATGTTATCTTCACACAGTGACTCAAGCATGCGAAAAAATGTTGTTGTTTGTACCTTCAAGAAATTTGGATATGGTTCAGCAAGATTCACAAGACACAAAACCTTGTTTAGTTTTGTGTCTGCACACCTTCACTAGGTGTGCAGTAATTAATTTTGGTTTTTTTTTCTTCTCTCTTTCTTATTTTAGGATTTCTTTTCTCTCTCTCTTCTTTCTTTTCTGTCACTGTCTCTGTAGCTTTTTCTCTTTCTTTTCTTTCTTCTTTCTTCTCTCTCACCTTTTTTTAATTTTTTTTTTAAATTATTTGTATTATATGTATTATATATTATTTAATATATAAAATATGTGAAATGTAATTAATAATTAATACTAAAAAATAATTATTAACTTATAAAACCATTGATATTAAAAATATTTACTATCAATGCTACTTGGTTAAAATATTTGAAACTTTTCTACCTAACGAAAATATTGTAGCAGCTGCATACACTACTGATAATATATCAGTATTATATACCTAATTCGTATTTTTATTACTTCAATTATCTATTAAAATTTATCAGTTCATATATAAAAGTCTAATGAATGTATTTTCAACATGTTATATAGTGCATTTAACGCTTGATTATAAATTTTTTCAACTTAGACCATTTAAATCTTTTGTACTCATAATTTTTCCTATTTCAATGAAATATTTGAGAAATTTGAAAATTGAGGACAATATACCAATAATACATACTTAATTCTAAATTTTTTATTTAAATTTTATATATTATGCTTTTTCATTCCAAAGATAAAGTCTAACAAAATTATTTTGGAGACAATACTACAATGTATTTAAGTATGCATTAAAATTATAATTATTATTTAAAATATAAAAAGAAATGCCTCAATAAAAAAATTACTTAACATAAATATATATATTATATTTCACTAACAAACAAAATACTATATACATACATATATATATTACTAAATATATATATTAAAAAACATGATTTGACAATGAACAGTAACTCCTATCTCCCAAATCCCAACATCAAACCTACACCACTTATTTTATAATATTTTATATTATATCAAAACACAAATCCAAACATACTATCTATCTCAAAACACATACTTACTTATCTCTATTTTTCTCTCTCTATCTCCAGAACATCAAAGCAAAAACATCCAAAACATTAATCCAAACATAATGAAAATCTCACAGGTAAGAAAGTAACATATTCTCCTCATGCTGCCGCGAGACTCTTCCAGGACTTTGAATTTCATGATAATCTTACAAATAAGACTGCCAAGATTGCTTATTTGCATATTAACCATTTTTGGTTGGAAAAATTTATATTGACATAAGTATCCTTTATCTTATTTGTTTTCATACAAAATGACTTTCTCTTTAATATTTTCTATCTTTTTAATTATAAATGCAAAATTAATGAAAATTGGTTGAAAAATATGAATTATGATAACTTCTCTTTGATTTAATTAAATAAAAATAATAAAAAATTAAATTATGCCAATAACAATGAGAGAAAGGCCTTTGTTTGAATTAAACCTTTTCGTAGAAATGTAATAAGGCCAATTAGTGTTTGATTGAAAATTCTTCCATGTATTTTTATATGAGTGATAGATTTAAAAATTTAATTGTTTCATCATATTTATTAATTAAACCCCTTTCGTATGTTTTAGGCTCACAATGTGGGGTTGAAATGGAGTTCACACCCTAAATCTTTTTCTAAATTTTATTAGGGAATAGTTTTATTTGAGCCATCCAAAGTTTTTACTAGCTGTTCAACCACAACAATGACTCCTGTCTTCAGTTCCATAATTGTTTAATTAGAAGTTTTGAAATTTCTAGTTATATATGGGCATTATTACCTGAATAAACTCTTTGTAGCTTCTTTTTTACACTGTCTTAGTCTGCATAAATGTTCCTGTCATGCAGGTTGTCTTGCAGGTGGTTTGCAACACCCTCAACGGAATTCTCCTTGGATGATTTTGAACTTACAATTGTTAAAGTGGAGTCCTAAGACAACTCCTGAATTCTTGTCCAAGGATGATTATTCAAGTCGAAGTGCAAACCGTTGGTTCATTGGCCTTCCTCAGCAATCTTCATTTCAACCAAGCTATGACTTAAGTTTACGGGCAGGCTGATTCTACTCAGCCATGTGTTCAACTGTAGTTGCCACTCCCAAACTGAAAATCGCATCTGAAGAGACCAGCATAAAATGTGACGCAGAATCATCCTGGACTGTGAATTCTAGTGTTTGGAAAAGGAGAAAAATCAAAAAATTGTTATTAGTTGGTTCTCTCACTGATTTTAATGCTTCTCAAATTTCTATTATTTTTCGTTTGACGTGTTCAGTTACAACTACTGATCCAACACAGTCATTCGGAAAATGGGTGTTGCAGTCATAAATCATTCCAATCTTCAACGCCTAATTCTGATCAATCACATGTGCCTTCTCGTATGAGAGATTCCATTGGGTGTTCGTGAAAATGATACTTCTGTTATGTGTTCAGTCATTTCAACATCTAAAGTTCATTTAATGTCTTTGAGAAAGAAGAGCTTTAACTACATTAACGGTGGATGTTTTTTTGTATTTGATACATCCTATCTTGATCAGCGTCTTGCAACAATATGTGAAGATACTTCTAGACGGGGGTTTCGGTGCAAGAAAGAGGGGTGTGTATTCAATTCATTTCTCTGCCCCTTCTATTTAAATTATTGTTCAATAGTTAATTTTTCTCTGCAATAATTATAATATTCTAGAGTAAATTAGTTTATTATCTTATTAGAATACTATTTTCAATAATTTTTTATGATGTTACTCACGATTAATAGTGATTTAGTGGTCCTCAAATTTGTTATTTGGTATAAAAATATAATTATACAATTTAATTCATTTACCAAAAATATGTTAGTACATAATTATTTTTAAAATCTATATTTTTAAGTAGATCAAAAGACAAGATCAAAAATCATTTTCGTGTTAATTTATTCCAATACAAAATAATAAATATATTTAATTAGTGGATACAAAATGCAAGTTCTAGATTATTCAGATAACACATGATAATATTATTGTTAGGGATAAAGATGTAAATTAATAAACTCTATTTTCATCATAACTAAAAAGTAAATAAATAAATGTATGGTAGTAAATCCTTTCAAATCAATATTTATTTTGTAATCATAGCACGAACGTAAAAGTTAACGTGAAGTATATTACGATAAGTAATTAAATAATAGTCACTATTGAAATATAATTAGATATTAGGAGTCTATTCTTCTTAAAGGGTAAATTGCATAAAACCCAATTTAGCTAAAAACTCCTTATATTAAAAAAAAATAGGCAAAAAATCTCGTGTGTTTTTCAAAATGTTGCATCTCTACTTCACCTAACGGTGTTAAATTTTTGTTAAATTGATCGTTATACTCTTCTTATAACAAACATTAATTTTTTAATATAAAATGTGAACGGTCCAGATTTTAAGTAATTTAAATATATTTTTTATTTATAAATATTTATATTATATTACATGAAGTATATTATGATAAGTAATTAAATAATAGTTACTATTAAAATATAATTAGATATTAAGATTCTATTCTTTTTAAAGGGTAAATTGCATAAAAACCAATTTAGTTAAAAACTTTCTATGTTAAAAAAAAATAGGTAAAAGCTCCTGTATTTTTCAAAATATTGCATCTCTCCTTCACTTAACAGTGTTAATTTTTTGTTAAATTGACTGTTATACTCTTATTATAACAAACATTGATTTTTAAAAATAAAAAGTGAACGGTCCAGATTTTAAGTAATTTATATATTTTTTTATTTATAAATATTTTTATATACTATATCTATAAATATTTTTTTTCAAAATCTTCTCTCTAAGATTCCAGCGTCGTTTGTATGAATTTTTGGCCATGGCTTACACCATTCGAATTCTCTCCTTAGGGCGAATATCCCATACCATCAATTTCAATTTTTATTGGAGTGAGTGGACTCCGAGCAACCGTCAAATTTTCTTAGCATCGATTCATCGTTGTCCAGATGAATTCCGATTATGGACCACCACCACTAGACTCCCCTTGACCTAACAATTCGAACGAGACCAACCTTGCTTATTTTCATTAAGTTGTTGTTGAAATTCAAAAAAATTTTAAGCTCATTTCTACCGTGAAGTTTCTGGCCACCACTGCACCCCCGTCCGAACGGATTTCAGGTTGTTAATCCTATCATCAAGGTGCTTTAAGTCGTATTTTCATCAAGCGTAGAGAGGTTGGGTTCTGAGCACGATCATTGAAATTTCTTGCCGTCAATTCCGTAGTTTGCAGAATCACAGCCTGATACTACCACCTTTTGACTCCTCTCGTCCAGACGATTCGAACAAGGCCAAGCTTGACCATTTTCATCACCATCGGCGGTGGAGAAAAAAAATGTTTAAAAAAATTAAGTAAAAATTATAATTTAATAGAATTTAAAATAATAAAAAATATTAATTATTTAATTTAAATATATATTTAATTTAATATTTATATAAGTTAAAAAAATTGATATATTTTTAGGTATAATATAATTACTTCTCTGAAATCTTTGTTCTAAGGTTTTCGGCCATGGCTTACACCATTCGAATAATTTTCATTAATCGGAGAGGGTGGGCTCGGAGCACAACAGTTAAAGCTTCTTAGCATCGATTTGTCATCCTTCTTAAGGTGAATACCATCAATTTGAAGCGGAGAGAGTTCAAGTTCAACCGTCAAAGCTTCTTGGCGTCGATTCATCGTCGTCCAAATGAATTCTGGTCATAGACCACCACTAGACTCGCCTCGACCTGACGATTCAAAAGACCAACCTTTTTCATTTTCATCAAGTTGTTGCTGAGATTAAAAAATTTTGAGCTAATTTTGTCATGAAATTTCTGGTGGCGCTTTGCTATCTGAACAAATTTTAGGTCGTTCGAATCCTATCATCAGGCGAACATTTTCGTACCTTCATCAAGCGTAGAGGAGTTGGGTTGAAGCTTCTTGTCGTCTATCCGTCTACAGAATCACACCTGAGACTACCACCGTTCGACTCCTCTCGTTCAGATCATTCGGACGAGGCCAAACTTAACCATTTTCATCACCTCGATGATTGGAGAAAAAGAATCTTACAAAAAGAAATAAAGTTAAATTATTTATTTAATAAAATTTAAAAATAATAAAAAATATTATATATTTAATTTAAATTATTAATAACGTTAATATAATATTTTATATAAGTTAAAAAATCGATGTAATTTTTAGGTACTTTATATTTATTTGGTATATTTTATAAATAAATATTAAATATATTTAAATTAAATAATAATTTAATTTAATTAAAAAGTGATTTCAAACAAAAGGAGCAACTTGGACATGTGCTCACTTAAAAAAATCTAAAAAACAAGAACCACTCGCACAAACCGCGGGCGTGGCTCACTCTCCGTTATTTTTTTAACGTGGAGGGGGTATTTTGCTGCATTTTAAATAATATGGGAGTTTTTTGCCTATAAATATAATTCAGGAGGATTCTCACTATTTCCCTAAATAAAATAAATTAGTTTTCAATATCTATTTTTATTCTTAAGTTTATTATTTATCAAATTTTCTTATTTACTTCAATTTGCATAATTTAATTATTAATCTTAAATGTGCATTCAAAAAAATTTCTAGACAGAATAAATTCAAACTATAGACAACTTTTGAAGAAAAACTAGCAGTAAAGCCGAAATAAAAAGCCAGAAGTATGAAACTACTAATTTTGGCCTTGTTTTCTAGCTTTACCACAATTTTTTCTTCAAAAGCAATCTGTTAATTAAATTATTAACTAACTGATAATTTTAGTGATTTTTTTAAAAAATTTAGGGATTAAAGTTGATGACGTCAGAACATGTAGATCAATCTTAATAAAAAATAATTTTTGCATTAATTTATTCCAATACAAAATAATAAATATATTTAATTTACTCAGATAATATTATTGTTAGGGATAATATTTAATTTAATAAGACTCCATTTTCATCTTAAATAAAAAGTAACTAAAAATAATGAACAAACGTACAGTAAGAAATTCTCTCAGATAAAGTACAATAAATAATTAAATAATAGTTACTATTCAAATATAATTAGATAGAGGAGTCTATTCTTAGAATATTCTATTAGCCTTATTTTTTCAGGCTTTACCATTTTTTCTCCTTAATTAAATGATTAACTAACTGATAATTTTAATGATTTTTTAAGAAAATTTAGAGACCAAAGTTATTTATCGATGCTAACAAAGGAAATACAATATAGATATTAGAAACAATAATTGTGGACAACAAGCCACCAATTTAATCAAATATGCCCTTGTATAAATACCAAATTAGTGGTGAGGCCATGTTATTTTGGTTAAAACGAACCAAATCAAGTCCAAAAAAGTGATTGTAACATTGGATCATCAAGGCACATGACTAAGCACACCGAGGGTTGCGTCCGAAGTACCATCTAAAGGTCCCTCCACTTATGGTGCCTTTTAAACATTTGGTTCAAACAAAAGTAAAACTTAGAAAGGCTACCAAGTAACATAGAAATGAAAAGCACCACACTTTAAGATAAATTTAAACATAGCAAATCTTACCTTGTGATTAAGCATTCAACATAGAAAATGGAGTTGAATACACACCTTTTCCTGGCACCAAATCCCGTGTCCAGAAACACCTTCATGAGTTGTTGCAAGACGTTGATCAAGATAGGATTTGTCAGATTCCAAAACGTCCACTGTTGATGTACTTAAAGCTATAGTTTCTAAAGTCTTCTTTTTCAAAGACATTAAATGAACTTTAGATGTTGAAATGACTGGATACTTAATAGAAAAATCATTTTCAAGAAGACCCAATGGATTCTCTCGTTCATATTAAGACCCAATGGCAGATGGGATTGATCACAACAACTAGGCATTGATGATTGGAAGGATTTGAGACTGCAACACCCATTTTCTCAATGATTCATCTTCTCAGTTCTCTGTGTTGGATCATAGTTTTCACTGAACTCATCAAACTAAACCTATTAGGAGTTTGAGAAGCATTAAATTCATTGAGTTGACCAACTAATAACAAATCTTCGATTTTTCTCCTCACTAGAATTCACACTCCACAATGATTCTGCTTCACATTTTATGCTGGTCTCTTTATATGTGGGTTCACTCATGGATTCGACATCGGCTTTCAAACAAGGTCTACAACATTCTCCTTGTATGACTCCTAAATACTCCATAGACATACCTTAGCGATTTTAGCTTGAAGATCTGCAGTAAGATGATCTTCTAGTGTTATTACAATAAAATACTCATCTGTTATAACAATAGGAAACACACATGTAATAAAAGCGTCTTTAATTGATCTCAAAAGTTTTATGAGCTGAACAGTTGTAGTCAGCCCCTACACACGCAAATATAACTGAAGGAATGAAAAAAAGGCGCCGATTATAAAGGAACGAAAAAAGAAGAAAAAGAATTTTCAGATTAGCATATGTATATGCAGGCATGGTAAATAGACTATCATCGATGCATTGGAGACCACCGTTGGAAGGTGAACTAAAATACACAAATAGGACATACTTGCATAAACATATGATAATCGGAAAAAGACCATTATTCAAAGTTTTCATCCCATATCAGTCATAAACAACTTATTCAAGTAGAGGCACAACAATGTCTAGCCAAAGACATTAAAAAAAGGCGTTGCATGAGAGGCAACCCATGAAATTTCTATCCTTTTCTTTTCTCTTTCGTTTGATTTTAGTTTTAGTGAATTTATTCAAGGTTTGAGATGCGTGCCCACGTTTAATGGAGCATCCAAATCTTTTTGGAAGACCAATCCGGACAGATTTGATAATTCTATTAAGCGTGCCCACGCTTAAATGGTTTTCCTAATCTGTTTGGCTCACTTCACCAAAACAGATTTAAAGTTTCCTTTAAGCGTGCCCACGCTTATTCGAATTTCATACGCTGTTAAATCACATCACCAACTCGCTATTACTTTCATTTTTTTATTTATATTTATTAAAAAAATTCAAAAAATAAAAAAAGAAAATCAATCAAAATCTTTCCATCACAATTCAACTTCTTGATCGAGATTTTCTCTCTCTCAGCTCATCAACAGCAGTTTCAAATCTGCCACCTACCACCAAGATCTCTCCCTCTCTCAACATCGCAGCCACCCGTTACTCACCGGAAATTGCTCGCCGTCGCAGCCCATCTTCGTGCCATCACCATCACTACTCCACAGCAGCAACTTGCAGCCAAAAAACTCCAAACCGACGACCCACATCGTCGTCTTCTATCACAGTCTAGCATCATCGTCGCGGCTTCACCGTCATCCTTTATCTCTGAAACCATCGTTGTTCCCCATCGTCGTTTCTCTTAACGGAACCCATCGCGTTTTTACTCCATCGGTGCACGATTTTTCCCTCTTTTCTTTCTATATCTTCCTTTTTCCATTTTATCTGCTTTATCTTTTCTTCAGTTGATTGAAGATGAGTAACCGAAAAAGAAAACTCTCCAAAGCTTCCACCATTCCACCACCGGCGAGACGCAACGACAATCCACCAACGCCTTGATTACTTGAAGGCATGCACTCAGGGACGTTTTCTTAACCCTCTCAACTTTAATTCCATATATCCTTGAGTAGCATGTCAATGTCCAGATTGAGGACAATGTGAATTTTAAGTGTGGGGGTGTGGTTGTTGAGCTTATACTTGATAATTTTTGTTGATGTGCTTGGTGGTGGATGAATTTTCTTTGTGCCTAGCAAAAATTTTTGCTTTTTCTTTTTCAAGTTGACTTGAAAAGAGAAACTCTTTGACAAGTTTTGGTGGAAAAACTTTGGCATAATAAAACCTTTTCAATTTTGGACTAATCTTGGCTTGATGGTGTTATGTGCAAAAAGAATACATGTTTTATGTTTGAGGATAATTCACAAGTTGAAAGCTTATTTTTACCAAAATGACTTAAGTTAAAATCTTTTGATATAGGATTAGTGGACTAAAACAAACCTCGTAAGATTTTTGAGCTTGATATGTACTTCAAAAAAAAAAATCCTTCTTTCTTGAGAGAATAACACTTCTATGACTTTGGCTTTCTAGAACTTGCCTTGAACTATATCGAGGCCACACAAATTTGCATTTATTTGGATATGATAAAGGCATTAGAAACCACTTTCGGCGTTCTTTAACCACCCAACATATTTTAACGTTAGAGAATCCTTTTGAGCCTTTTGACCTATTTTATTGAATAACTCGTCATATACGAACCTATCCCGTCGTTTGTTTAAAACCTTGATTTTGATCCCTCTAAGAACTATTTGAGCATCAAGGGAAATGGGTTTATGTTCAAAAGAACAAGTTCTCAAAATGGGGGATTTTCAAAACCTTTGTGATTTATGTGCTTAAAAGATGTATCTCAAAATGAGTGTGGGGGTTCCAAAATTGTTGTCCTCTTTACTTTGTGGAAGCCGACATGAAATTTTCTTGTTCTATGGTTATCACAAAAAAAAAATGGAGAAGAGAAAAATAAAAAGGGAAAACCCAAGTGGCAAAAAGAAAAAAAGAAAGCAATTTTCTTGCCACCAAATAAAGAGAAAAAAGAGAAGAAAAAAAATGTATGCATTCTCCAAAAGAAAGAAGAAAGGCATAGCTCAAGAAATTGTCGAAAAGAAAAAAAATCTTGAAGGTAGATGAGTAAACTTTGAGAGCTTCAAATTGTTATTCACTCAAATTTTTTGGTGCTCTAATTAGTTTCTTGGAATTTAACCTCATTATCCTTTTATCCTATGCCAAACCCAAGCCCCGTTACAACCAAAATTAAAAACATTTTGATCCATATATGTGCATATTCGAAAGTGGTGGAGATGTGGTGTATAGGAAAGTCTATGGTGAAGCATTGTCATAGTAAGTGTCGAGAGATACACTTGAGCCATATATACACTTGAGAGAATGGAAAGCGGAGAGAAAATAGTCCACTAGTTTTATACGATTGATTACGTGAAAGCTTGTTTGATATATGATGAATTATCTTTTTCATAAAGTATGTCATTTACTTTGCACATGATTACAAATTGCCTTGAGTATGTTTGAAATTCAGAAGGAGTTTTTGAATGCATAATCCATCTTGATTTTGCTTGAGGACAAGCAAAAAGCTAAGTGTGGGGTATTTGATAACTCCGCAATTGTCACGATTTTATAGCAATTTAATCTTCCATTTTAAGTAGAAACATTCCTAATCATGTGATTTTATTGCGTAATCAGCCAAAAAGGAAGATATGAGATAAAGATGGAAAAAATCAAGCTAACATCGGAATTGAAGGCATCAAAAAGGAAAAAGGAGATTACAAGGCAATTTGCAGGATTGACTAAGCGTACCCACGCTCAGTGGAGTGGTCAACTCGGGTGAAGAAGAAAAATGAGTGATTTCCGCAAGAGAAAAATGAATGAAGTGCTTTGATTTGGAAATGATTCCTTAAAACATGTTATTTGTGATTTATTTACCTTTTTAGAGTTAATTATGTATTTATATCCCCCCCCCCCCCGTCTAGACTCGTAGGAGACTTTTATTATAAATAAGGGGGGTCTCTTCATTTGAAGGGAGTTCGCTAATTGGTGGAATTCAATAGAATATCTTATTTTTATTTGCTTATTTTACTCTCTCTTTTACTTTTAATTTATAACTAGAGTTAATGGAATTCCACTTTTTAGTGTGTTCTTCTATTAACATGTCCGGCTAAATTCCTTACTTTCTGGTTAAGGTATGGTGATTACTTGATTTGTAATATGTTGTGAGATCTAATTTGTTCTCTTTACACTTGTTATATGAATATTCATGCTATTCTCTGTGCTCTTATTATAAACATCTGATATTTGAATAATGTGGCCAATTGTTCATTATGAAGAAGGTTTGCTTAGCTAATTGAACTTTATAAATCCGTGTAATTGTTTATTTAGTTCAATGCTTAGTAGCAACGAAGCATGATTAATTATGTCATAGTAATTAGTTGTGTTATGGGGAATGTATGATCTAGTTTAAACGAATTATTCTCGTAGGAGTTCGTTGATTAGAATCAGGTATTTCTAATTCTTAATGCTGTTAATAGATTAAATCTTGTGGACATTCCCAGGGTTGTCTATTAATTAGGGATCTAGTCAACGGTCGTACCTTGGCTGACGAAAAGGTAAGGAAAGGTAAGGTGTTAGGTCGTACCAACACTATAACTGGTTTATTCGTTTATACATGTGTTATTCTTGCATCGATGATCAACTCACAAGAATCAAGCATGATCCTTGTCTTAACCGAAAAATCTCTCTCCCGTATCTTCATCAGGTAATTTTAATTATTTTATAGCTTATTTAGTTATTTCTTTTTATCATCAAATCTCCCCCCATTATTTTTTTTTCTTAAACAAATCAACTTACACCAGTCCCTGTGGAATCGACCCTACTCCCACTTTCACAAATGTTGTAGGAATTATTGTTGGTGATCTCGACACCCACCAAATTTTGGCGCTGTTGCCGGGGACTGGCGTTTTTAAGAAGATTTCTTTTCTTGTCACCTGATTTTTTTTGTTACTTGGTTTAATACTATAATCTTCTCATACAGGTGAATTTGAAATCTGATTTGAGATTGAGAAGACTGGATGGAGATTTTGAAAGGAAACCAAGCAACAAGTTGAAAGGATACCAACTTCTTCCGAACCATAGTTAGCGCAAGAGATATTGGACTATTTGCAATCATGGGGGCCAATACTCAACAGTTTGGGACTAGATACGACAATCCTCTAGTGAATGAGGTAAATGTATCTTACCTTGATGATCCTTTAGACAGACTTTTATCCCTTGTTGAAGGATCTGCCGAAGAAAAATCCCAATGGGTAAGGGCTTGTTGACAGGCAAAGCTCATTATTCTTGATGAGGTGCTACCCCATTGTGCTTGATAGGCCGGTTAAAGCCCCTCACGTTCCAAAAATCGGTCTTCATAGGGATAGAGGGGGGGACTCCCCTCCAGACTGCTTCTTCGGTTTACTAGCCTCCACTACAATATCAGCTGTCTTTGTCCCCGGCATTTCATGTTGTGTGGACGTCGGGGAGTCTGGGTCTGTTGATGAGCTTGATGAATCTGCCGGTGGTGGCACCTCATTCTTCTTAAGCTGCGGTGCCTTCGAAACTGGCTGTCCCTTTTGCACCTTACTGGCCGATGGAGAAGTCGTCTCAATGGCCTTGCCCTTGTTTCTCCTTTGCATCATCGTCCATTTGGTAGGCTCAGTCTTTTTTGCCTCTATCAGCTTAACAGGTGCAGCAGCGGGGGCGGCTGCGGCAGGAACGACCAGAAAGTGAGGGCCTTGGCAGGCCTCCTACAAGTGTCCAAACTTGTTGCAAATAGTGCAGAACTTGGGCGTGAACTCGTACACGACTGGCTGCTTATGGGTTACGTCGTTTGGCATAACAAACTCCACTTGCTCAATGAGTTTCTTCGATGCATCCACCTCTACCAGGATTCTGGCGTACGAAACACCTTCCATCTTCATTGTTAACGAGTCTATGGCAATGGGCGTGCCAAGTCTTGAACTAATTTTGCCGAGGGCGTTAGGATGCCAACACTCAAGGGGGAGTGATGGAAGTGTGGCCCAAACCGGTGTGAGACTAATATCGTCCTCCTTGAATTCGAAGCAATCCGGCATATGCTTCAAAAGGAGCGGTCGTCCGTAGATGAAATAGGGCCCACCGGCCAAGATATGTTGCCTCTCCTCCTCGCGTGCAAATTGAAAAATTAACCAGCCACTCTCATGTTGTTGGAAGCTGGAAACCCAAGATTGGAAAAGTGCTCGAATCACCTTCAGTCCCGGGAACTTGCCGACAATGTAGCCGACGAGGCAGAAACCTAGTTTCGTTCGGATGTCAAGCAAGTCATTGGACCCCAAGGTGAGTGGGCCCTCATCAATTGCAAATTTGGTGAGCTTGTTTTCATCGGTAAGCTTGAGGTTGGTGCTGAATAATCCCGTAAAAGAGACAATTTTCTTGCCGGCATTTTCAGCAGAAGCATCTTTAGTCGGTTGTATTTCTTTCGGTCGGGAGACAGTTGCATTTGGTGCATTGTTCTTTGTGATAAAAGAGGGAGAAGCCTCCAAGTCAGAAATAAAATCACTAAAAGCCGAAGGATTAACCTTACAAGAAGTGGTGGTGGTGTCAGGTTGCTAGACGGCCGGTTTGGTGGTCGGCTGTCGGACTGTTGCAGCAGTTTTTAGGGGTTCGGTTGTTGCCGATGACTGGCCGATGGGCTGGCCGGTAGCAGCATTTTCAGCAGGTTTCCTAGGTTTGGTCTTTGCCATGGCAGGGAATTGCTGAAGAAAATTGCAGCACCAAAAGTGGAAACTGCTGTAGAAATTCAAAATGGCTACAGGCAGGCAGGGAAACTGTAGGTTGTGCAGTAGCAGGGCAGTTATTGCAGCAGCCAGAAATTCAAAATTCAAAGTTCAAATGAACCCTCCGACAACCAGGAAACTGATTTGGCCGGAGAAAATGGTGGAAAGTGCACAGCAGGGCAGTAGATGGCTGTAACTTGCAGGAAATTTCCACCAAAATAGCAAGCAAACAGAAGCAGTGGCTGAGATTTGGAAAACGTAGCAGAAACTGTTTCTCACCGTCGGTGGAGGCTTTGCAGCCGGCAGGACAGCTTCAAAACTCGAAAATCGTTCGATAGAAACGAAGAGCAACACAAGGAGATGTGTTTTCAAAATTTGCAAAAACTTGAAGAAGATTTGTTAAGGAGCAAATCAAAGTTGAGGCACTCTAGAGAGAATGAGGAGAATTCTTTCTAGAGAGAGAAACACTCTTGATTACAATAAGAATGAGTTTTTGAAGAAACTGGTGAAGGAAAGTGAAAGTAGCGTGAGCGGGCCAACAAAAGAACTTGGGCAGTGTATAACGGTATTCAAAATTAGAACTCAATTGGTGACCTATTTGCTTAACCAGTTAATAGTATGCCTTGAGCCATTTCATTAATGACTTTATCTGGTCGGCATTTTCTTTTATATAAATTTCGAATTGTTTAACCATATGATCGCAATTTGTTTCATCTAGCAATTTTCTTGCAGACTTGCTTACGCTCCGCAAACTTGTAGTTGCTTGCTTTTGTTTCTTTAATACTTGATCTGCGTCTCATATCGTATAGTTTATTTTTTTTATATGATGTAGTGAACCAGACATATTACCATATTGTCATGACTTTTTTGGCAATTATAATTTACTTTATTATGCTTATTTGACAGACCTCGAGGATATGTCTGTACGAATGATAGAAATATTTTATAAGATCCTTGCGCTAATATTTATTATTCTCTATCTTTGCTTTTGGTACATGGAGAGAGATACTATAGAATGATACTCGCAAAGCACAATCTATTGGTCCAAGCTATACATTTATGATATAAATGGATGAAGCTCAACTCCCTTGAGAAAACATAAGTTCCAGCAGGAATGTAATTGCTATCATGTAATCTGGTCTCTTTAATTGGAAATTAATATGAGGCTTTCCTTAAATAATCTACTAATTTGCCCTACATAAATTCATATTTTGTAACTGATTTGCTGCTTTTGGATTTTGAATACTCATGCTCCCTGTGTTGTCTGCTAACCTCAAAAGTTTTTCCGCTCTTATCTTGCTCAGAATTCTTAAATAGTACATGGATGTAATGCGGTTACCTGTTGTCAATGATTGATAAAGGTTTTTTCATTTTCAAGAATCATTGTTTACATTCAAAATATTAATCTCTCTCCTCCAAAATTTCATTTTTGTTATCGGGGGTTTTAGAAATGTCCATGCCGCATTTTCTAGGAATTTTTTGGGGCTAAAACATTGTCACTAAATTGAGTGTACAAAAAATTCCAATATACATTTGAGTGTACAAAAAAATTACAATTAAGTGTACAAATGTAATTTGAGTGTACAAAAAAATTCATTGTAAATATTTTATACACTCAAATGTATAGTGGATTTAAGTTGGTCCACGACGCTATTATTCACATCTCTTTTCCTCTCTGGTCGAGATCAAACATCACGTATTCACAACGAGATTGATTGAGCGCAAATGCGTGCAAGGTAACAATCCCAACAAAAAAATTCTTCTACATAATCAGATGTGCCGGTATCAGGTTGTCAAGAATAATTGTATACTCAAATTATATTTATACACTTAATTATAATTTTAAATTTAATACAATTTTAATATTATAATTTTTTAGACTTTATTATATTAATTATATATAATTAAATAAAATTATATAATTAAATAAATAAAATTTAATTAAAAATAAAAAGAAAAATCGCCCAAGTTATGAAATAATCTTTTAATTTAAAATCGCGACTCATTATATTATTATTGATATATTTAAAAAATTATTTAATATAATTTTATTTTGTTTATAATAAAAAAATAAATAACCCGATGTTTATCTTTCTGATATTGTTGCCATTACTTCATGGCATTCGTTCAGTGTGAGCAAACATGAAAAAGTATTCTCCCCCTCTCAACGGCAGAATTGCTAAAAGAAAATGTGGTTTTGTCTCTTTAGAAAGTGTATAGTGGTAGAATAACGAAAGAAAGAATTAGAGAGGAAAAGTTTGCGCGACCTTACATTCTTCAGGATCTATATTGATGGGGAAACCCCACTTTTTAGGTAAACTACCAAAAATGCCCTTAATGAAGGGCATTTCCATTATTTAGACAGCATTAGATCCACGTGTCGTTGGTAATGGGTTGGGACAACCCGTTCATTAACTGAAAACCCGATTCTGAGACAGTCGTTCGATTGCAAACGCCCATCGCCCTGATGGCGACATGTGGCCCAAGCAACAATATCCACATGGGCCTATAAATACCCCGACGTACTGTTTTTTGAGGTAACGACTACTTGATATTTTCGACCTATTATCTCCAGTTCGCATATTTCGAGCAAGATCAGATTCAAGAAGAATCTTCCTCCGATGGAAAGGAGAGAGTAACATATACATCATATTAAGTTGTATTTTATATTGCATGAATGACTGTTGACGCTACATACCTTTGAAAAATAAAAATAAAGAAAGAGTTTCAGTTCTCATTTTGTACAACACCGATAAAGGCTATGACATGGATGCAGAATAATGTGCTTGTTGTGATTAATGCTGCATACACATCTCTACGGGCCAATGATTTTCACTTCGTGACCAGGATTGAAGCTAGGTTGATATTTTCATGAAATAGTGGATTTGATCAAATGTTTGATCAATTATGTATTAATCAACATTCAATTAATTGCTTCTGTTGAACTTATTATGTGGCTTTATGGATCAAGTAATATATAGGATAAATTATATTAATACCCCCTAAAATTAGGTCCAAATACACAAACACATGCAATTTTTTGGCCACTGAACAAGGGGTGTATGTATAATTACAACTACTACTTGAAGGGATGTACTTGTAATTTTGCAAATGGTAGGGCATGTTTGTCTATTTGGACTTAACTTCAAGGGATGTCAATATAATTAATCCTAGTATATATGATTATAATCCTTTTTAATTATAATGGTTATAGAATTCCATTAATACTGTGTATTATCAATATCCTTACAACAATCCGGTCAAGCATAGAATTTTTTTTATTGCTTTTCTTTCTGGCAAGAAAGTTAAATGGGTGTTTTAAAATATCAAGTTTGTAAATAGTTATTTACGAAGATTTGACTATCAGTTATCATTGAGTTCACATTTGTAGTTAGAAAGGTGTTCTTAAAGGCCCCTGCCCAACCAAGTTTATAGAGCAAGATTTCTTCCTTTAGGCCAAAAAATGATAATTCACCATTTTCAATAGCTTGCTTTTATAACTAAGTTTTGAATGACCTCTTTTCCTTTTGACATGAGTTTGTACATACATGTTGTTGACATGTTCAGCAGCAGCTCCTTCAATTACAGAGGTTGAAGATGATGTTCAAACAAACCACTGAAGTCGCGTTTTGTTGTTTGGGTTTCTTTCCTTCACTCACGTTTTTATTAGTTGATACAGGTGGTTCATGAGTCAGCAGCTTAGTTGTTGGGTTAGTTAGGAGTTGTTAGCTTGTTACGTGTACTAAGTGATTTATATAGTTGGGTTCTCCGTAATTCTTTCCTGATTGACAATCTACAGAAATAGAGATATTATTCCCACTGCTATACCTGTTATCTTGCTCCTCTGTTTTTCGTTTGGAAATGGAGTTCTTTGGATTCTTCATGGTATCAGAGCCATCGCTATGATGGTCTCTGTATACACTCAAGATTGTGCATAATCATATTCCTTCGCAATGGCGAGTTTGTCAACATTCAATCCTGATCCGACTGGTGCCAATACTGGCAATAAGGCTATGGGCAGACGACCGTCAGTCCTTGAACACACTGCAATGGTGATGATTTCAGCACCACTGAATGGGAGCAACTGGTTATCTTGGAGTAGATCTGTGCATATTACGTTAGAAGGATGAGATAAGATTGCATATAGATGGATCCTGTGGAAAGCCTGTTGAATGATCTGCGGAATACTGACAATGGAGGATATCAGACTCAATAGTGAGAACTTGGATACTCAATGCGATCTCTAAGGACATTGTGAACGCTTACCTCTACGCGAACTCAGCCAGGGCATTATGGCTGGAACTTGAAGCAAGGTATGGAGAATGCGATGGTCCACTGCTCTACAAAATTCAACGCGAAATTAGCTCTATCACTCAAGATAATCTTAGTATCACAGCATATTACACTAAATTACAACAACTATGGGACGAATTGACTTGTTCGATGCCACCTGCAATGTGCACATGCGGAAACTGCACATGTGGCTACAATAGAACAAAAATCGATCAGACTGAAGCAATTCAGTTAGTACAATTCCTCATGGGTTTGAATGAAACTTATGACTATATACGCAATTAGATTTTCCATCCACTGCCACATGTGAATAAAGCGTACTCTATGGTTCTTCGAGTTGAAAGGCAATGTCAGGTGAATCTCGATTTCATGGATGTTGGGGATTCAACCATGATGGGGAGAGGTATTGATCAACGAGAGATGCCTGGGTCTAAGAACTTCTTGCAATGCAAAGACCAAGGGGATAAATGGTAGCTCTTTTGCAGTCACTTTCACAAGTCTGAGCATAATAGAGAGTCTTGTTTCAAGCTTCATGGTACCCCTGATTGGTATAGGGATTTAACATAGCAACGAAAGAAAAACGCGCTTCAGGAAGGGTTAATGCAGCGCATGAACCTATGGTTGACTACCAGATTGGAGATGGATGGAGCTACTATCTTTGGAAAGACCCATGGCACCACCTCGGACCCCTCATTGATAAATTCCCACATGGACTTGATCTTCTCGTGTAGTGTCATCAGGGAAGGCCAATGGCACTGGCCCATCATCATTAACATTAAGTGCTTAGAGATTACGCAGGCACTGCAGGCGATCTATGGAGGGACTGATCGTATCAACTGGAGTTTTGAGAAGGGGCAACCTACAACACAAGCACTTTACAGATTATGGAAGCCGCGGGGGACGAAAGTAGCCTGGGCTGCACTACATTCGGGCTCTTTGAAGATCCCTCGCCACTTGTTTATCTTGTGGATGACAATCCTTGGCAAACTACCCACGATGGATAAACCATGACTTTTCCATCTTGGTGATTGTGTGTTATGTAATGAAGGGGCGACGGAGACACATATTCACCTGTTCTTCCATTGTCGCTTTAGCAGGAGATGCCTTACGGAGGTACGAAGACTGGTTCGGTTCCTATGGCCTAAGCAGGATTAGGCAACAGACATTGAGTGGACTTCACAAAAATGAAGAGGTAAGCATATCATCAATATAGCGTTTCGAGCCTTACTTGCCTCATGCGTTTGCCACATTTGGAGGGAAATGAACCTCAGGCGATTTGAGCATGTAGAAAAGACGGCGGTCACATTAGCTTTCTTGATCGTGGATGATGTTAAACAGAGGATTCTCAGTATTAATCTCGCCAGTTCTGTTAGTACAAGGGCTTTATATAAATTATGGCGTATCCCTTGGCCTGTTGAGGGAGAAACCAACTAACAAACACCTTGTTGTACTATTATTTTTATTTGAGGAAAATTACATTTACCCAAGAAAAAAAAATGATGTTGTGCACGATTTAGATCGACAACACCTTATGAACGTTATTTGTGCAAAGGAAGGTGGAAGAAGTGTCTCAGTTAATGATCTAATGGAAGCTTTACAACTTATTCAGAGCAAATCAGTAGACCCAGTGAAGGTTCATTTCACCCAGACGGATGAAGTGGCAGGTATGATTTACAATTCAACCTTGCATCGCTTACGTTCTGGTAATTGGATTGTAGATATAGGTGCCTCGAATCATATGTGTGGGGGATGAGAACATGTTTGAAACCTTACACACCTTAACACAACCTGTTAGTGTCCAACTTCCCAATTGTAACATCGCATCAGCCACTAAAGCTGGCGACATCCCTCTTACACAAGGATTCACTCTATCACATGTTCTCTTCCTTCCCGATTTCAAATACAATTTGTTGTCTGTATCGCAGCTTTGCAAATCTCACTCTGTCAGCTTCATATTTCTCACTTCTTTATGTATCTTGCAGGACCTGAAGACTAAAAGTATTCTGACTCTAGGAACACTATTAGGGAAACTTTGTGTCTTTGATGCATCTTCCTTCATCTCCAAACCTTCATTACAGAAACTTTCCAACTCTGCTGCCTATTTCTATACTACTCAAGATATGTATATTTTGTGGCATAAACGGCTAGGCCAATCTAGTCCATTCATACTTAAGCACATCCCTGTAATAAAAGTGCCAAATGATGTGGACGACCATGTTTGTTCCATTTGCCCCTTATCGAAACAAACAAGGGGAACATTTCCTTTCAGTAATTCTTGTTCCTCTCGTATTTTTGAATTAATACACGTTGACATTTGGGGTACGTAAAAACAAGCTTCCCTTTCGGTTTCACATTACGTTCTAACCATTGTTGATGACTATTCTAAAACCAGTTGGACCTTTTTTATGCAACACAAATCTCAAACAACTAACTTGCTTTCATCTTTCTTCACCAAAATATGCACTCAATTTTCTGTCAAAATCCAAGTTATGCGTAGTGATAATGGGCCGAAATTTACTAGCCTTGATTGTTAGAATCTACTTCACTCCCATGACATTGTTCATCAAAAGAGTTGTGCCTATTCCCCCCAAGAAATAATCGTAGAACAAAACATACCTTCTCCAAGTCACTCGAGCTCTTATGTTTGAATCGAGCCTGCCTAGGTTGTTTTCGGCAGAATCCATACTTACTGCTACTCACATAATGAACCGATTACCTACACGTTCTCTTAACTGGAAGACGCCTTTGAGTTACTCTATCAGAAACCTCCATCCTATGATAATCTAAAAACCTTTGGATGTCTTTGTTTCTCTTCACATATACTTCCCCACAAGAACAAGTTTGATCAAAGAGCTTTCTGTTACGTTTTTATTGGTTATGTGCCGGGGCAAAAGGGATACAAACTCTATGATCTTGATCACCATAATGTCATTATTTCACGTGATGTTGTGTTCCATGAGCATGTATTTCCATATCTATCATCTAATCACTCTAACTCCTCTACTACTTTACCTACTCCCATTACTGACACTTTACTATATCTTGTGGTGACCTTCCAATTTCTGATTCTGTCTCTTTTCATCCTACGTCTGTTGTTCCTTCTCCTCAACCTATCCCTCTTCTTTGAAGATCCATGAGAGCCACCAAGCCTCCCAACTGGTTAGATGATTATCTCTACGGGCCAATTATTTTCACTTCGTGACCAAGATTGAAGTTACGTTGATATTTTGGTGAAATAGTGGATTTGATCAAATGTTTGATCAATTATGTATTAATCAACATTCAATTAATTGCTCCTGTTGGACTTATTATGTGGCGTTATGGATCAAGTAATATATAGGATAAATTATATTAACACCCCCTAAAATTAGGTCCAAACACACAAACACATGCAATTTTTTGGCCACTGAACAAGGGGTGTATGCACAATTACAAGTACAACTTGAAGGGATGTACTTGTAATTTTGCAAATGGCAAGGCATATTTGTTTATATGGACCTAACTTCAAGAGATGTCAATAAAATTAATCCTAGTATATATGATTACAATCCTTTTTAATTGGATTCTGTTACAAAATACCATTAATTCTGCGTATTATCAATATCCTTACAATAATTCGGTCAAGCATAGAATTTTTTTTATTGCTTTTCTTTCTATCAAGAAAGTTAAATGGGTGTTTTAAAATGTCAAGTTTTTAAATAGTTATTTATGAAGATTTGACTATCAGTTATCAATGAGTTGACATTCGTAGTCAGAGAGGTGTTCTTAAATTCCCCTGCCCAACCAAGTTTATAGGGCAATATTTCTTTCTTTAGGCCAAGAAAATGATAATTCACCATTTTCAATAGATTGCTTTTATAACTTATCTTTGAATGACCTCTTTTTCTTTTGACATGAGTTTGTACATACATGCAAACTACCCGACCATTATTTATGATATGGATTTGAATAATCTGAATTTTGGTCGTTATATTCTATTTCTAGGGCTGTGTTTGTTGGACAGAAGACCTACATGTCGATATATTCTTGCTTTATCATAATGTCTAGTACAAGGCAACTCACAATGTTACACTCTTTGCTACATTGCTGGTGGGAGGAAAGTGTAACAGTTCATTGGTTGTTGGTTGTATAAGTTATAAGCATTGTGAGTACCTTATTAGAGCCCAACAATATTGACATGTGATGATAAAGACCTAGTTTCCCACCTCTGTGTAGAGAAAATAAATGTTGATTGATCTGGCTTTACTTGTCATTTTGCTTATGTTTTTAAATTGAATTAATATGTCTAAATACGGCTTGTCTCTAATGATTAATAAACATACACTTAGCACAAAGTACAGATCTGATTGACTGGATGAATTTTGCATGCTTTTGAATGCTTGGAATCTAAATTCTCATGAGATTATTTTTCGACTTAGATCCTTCCAGTAATAGAACGTCGAACCTTGTGATATTATGCTTAGGAAGTTTGTTAATCGTATATTTGTTTTCATTAGCTCATCAGACCTTTTGGTTTTATTAATTGTATATTTTTATAAGTAAATATATAAATATATATGCATGTACAAATTTATTTCTAATTTTGTTTGAAAAATAAATAAAACTAAAATAAAATGAGCTCAAGTACTTTCGGATTATGAAAATAAAAAGAGTTTGATAAATAAGCGAAATTAGAATTAGAAAAAGTTTCAACACAGGGTGAAATCTCTTTAAATTTGTTTTCAAAAATCAATTTTTGTAAGAGTACAATGGACTTTCAAACATAAAAATTTAAGGTTAGGTTTTTTTTTTTTTTTTGAAGGTTTTAATACATGGCTGGTAACTGTATTTGACCCTTGTCATTAATGAAACCTAATTATCAATTATTATTATGATTGTTAGATCCCACACAAAATTATGTTTTACCGTGTACTTGATATGAATCTAAGTATTGTGATGATCACTTATTTCTTTCTCTAAAAGTTTCGTATTAAATAAAATAATGAGGTTTAGTACTTTTGACTTCTTATATTTTCATTATAATGTTTTTCGTTGTTTAACACATTTTTATAATTTTATCGGATTCAAATAAGCTTCTCAAATAAATCTCTTCTATAGTATTTTATTTCTGTAAATATCATATTTCTTGCTATTATAAAGATATTTTTATTGTTATGTTGATGGTTACTCCGCATTCAAAATTTTATCATTGGTTTTTTACTTTGCATTTAATATATATATTTCTTGCATATGATGTTGTTACCTTTATTTTATACATTGTTTAAATCATATATTATATTATTTTTCATGTATTTTAATTCAAAATTTTGTCTTTAATTATGATGTTTCAATTGTTCTTTTCTTTTTTGTATGGTATGATATAATAATTCTCACGATTCATGTTATGTACAGTAGATAATATAAAATTATTTTATGTGAATATTGCTTAAGAAGATAGATAAAATTTATGAAATATCTTTGATAGTAAAAATTACTATTTTTGAGTCGCTTTTATTTAACTTAACACATGTGCCTCAACAAATAAATTAGTTTTAAAATTCACATGCTTAATTTTATTAATAAGTTATAACTAAAAAAATTATATTACAATTGATATGGATTAAACATAAGTTATATTTACAATTATGATACTCATATATAAAAGCTAAGGCAAAAAACAATTTATTTGCAATTTTAATTGAGAATAAAATATAATACAGTAAATATCTCGATATCTTAATATTAATTAATTCAAATAAATTTAAAAAATTATTATTAGATATCGAATAACTTTAAATCATAAAATATATGCCTATGCAATGCACGGATTAATACCTAGTTTATACTCAAAATTGAATTTAATGAATTATAAAATATAAATTAATAATTAAAATATTATTTTTATATGGGTCATCATTAGAATTCAATTTTAAAAATAAGTAATTATTGTAAGTAAAATCACATTTGCACAAAAAATGAGATTTGATATTTAATCACAAAACCAAAATAAAAACAAACGAGCACGTCAAACAGAAATTTTCAATGAATTTATAATTAGAATTACTATATTTATCTACATCTAATCATACACCTAAAATTTATATGACAGAAAAAATAATTAAAAAATAAAAGAATACTCTACCGGTAAAAACCCACACTCCACCGGTAAAAACCCCACTCACACTCCCGACTCCCCCTCCCCCAAAATCAAGAAATCCAGATATCGTTCTCCACCGGTAAAAACCCTCAAAATCATCTCCTTCCCACCTTTTTCAGCTCCTCACCTTCATTTTCGCTTCTCTTCTCACCCAAAAGAGGAAATAGAAACTCTCAAACCACCGCAGATCAGCAGAGAGGGAGTGAAGGAGAAGGGTTCCAAGGGTTTGGGTTTGGTTTATGACTCTGAAACGATGGCCCGCGAAAGTGAGGAGAAGCAGCGGCGGAGGTAGCAGAGTGATATTGTGAGTTTCAAGGCAAAAGGGTGCGGCACAGACCCCGGTAATAACTGCTACTCCTATTTTTTATATTTAGATATATATGCGCACAACGAGTTTTGATTTTTGAGTTTTTGATTTCAAGTTCAGGTATGAGGGTTTTTGAATTTCGCGTTTGTGATTTTCCTGGATTAAGCTCGGTCATTTATATTTTGATCATCTCTTTTGTTTTCTTCTTTTCTAATTTGATATGATTGTAGTGAGTTTTCTTTTTTTTTTTCTTGGTGGTTTTGTATTCTGGAATTATGTACGTGATTGAATCTATGCTGATTATAGCTATGAACTCTGTCTAGTTCTTCTTCTTCTTCCTTTTAAATTGAATTTTGTAATAAAAGGGAGTCAAGTTTATGTCGGTATGGACTCTTCTGGACGAGCCACTCTTTCTGTTTTGGCTGATATTTTTTGTTTGTGATCTTGTTTGACTATGGGACAATGGTTTTCTATAGATCCCATGGTTGCTAGATACCTCATTTAAGAGTTGGTAATCTGACATACAGTAGTTTGATATGAATTTGGAGGCATTGACCATAGAGTTAAGTCATGTATCGCCGTAGTCTTTTGAAGAATAGTGAAGAGAAATGTTTTTTCTTCTAGCTGACATCATGGTTAGATTAAGATCTTAGCATTCAGAGATTAGGCATAGTAACCTGTTAGATCACTTCTCAAGTATCAATAAGCAGATGCTCAGATGGAAACTTTGAAATCCATTTGAAGGTTTGGTCAGATGATATGTTATTGCAGTAGCTTGGATATACTGAATTTCCAACTTTCTTTTTTGATGCTTCAATGTGTGTGACCAATTCTTGGATGATTACCTGTATGCTACATGCATGTACTCTTATTGCTGTGGCCTCCTTTATGAAGAACAAATGAGCATTAACAAAATATCTCATATGAAAATTGAAGAAGATGGAGTATTGAAGATTT
The DNA here is from genome assembly GCF_026168435.1 of Sesamum indicum. Taxonomy (NCBI): domain Eukaryota; kingdom Viridiplantae; phylum Streptophyta; class Magnoliopsida; order Lamiales; family Pedaliaceae; genus Sesamum; species Sesamum indicum. Next base: position 13,809,716 of record NC_142662.1, on the reverse strand, counting down.
TTCATTAAACTTTGGACTAAAGCCTACCTGATAAAGAATGTCTCATGTAAATTAGAAGGTTGACGAGCTGAAGTAAAAGAAGTGATAGCGTTTGTTGACCAGATGTAGTTATAAGGAAGGAGAAATAGCAGAAATTGCGTCTGTATCACCCTTACAATCTCATGTGGCTACAGGAAAATTGGCCTTCTTTGTGTGCCAGTTTTCTCTATGACTTTGTAATTCCTAATGTAAATCAGAAAAATGCCCTATGTAGGCTCAAATGTTGAGGGGAAGCGCAGAGCGTACCTCTTTCCAGGAGCTAGGGCATGTTAACAGTGAAAATATACTGTAGTGTACTTAGTTATGTAACTTGCGTTTTACTAATTCAAGTAATGTGAATTCCTTTGACATGAAAAATATACTGTCTGTCGCATGAAAATGTCAAATTCCTTGACAAATATGGTGCTCCGCATTTCCTATGAAGAATCTATTGCTTTGCTTTCCCGATTTTACACCAATTCATGTAATTTTTCTTTGTCAAAGCGGCCACATTTACTGAACTGAATGTGCAATCTGCAGGCTTATTGGGAATGTTTCAGGGTCCTATAGAATATAGACCTAGGTGGAATTATAGCACACAATTATGTGATCACGGGGTTCTTGTATCGCATCTATTTTTTCTTGGATTGTCTATCATTTAGCCTTCATTTCTGTAGGTTGAAGAAGTTTGAAGTTCTTTAACAAATGTAAATACAATTTTGGTGCTTCCTAAATGATCTTCCATTGGATCTTTGCTGTTTGTTTATGTACAAGACAAATGACAGATTTGATATATGAGGCTCTTAATTATATAAAGAAATAAACTAAATAGAATTGCTTAGGCTTGAGTTGCAGTGTTTTTCCTTTTCCCGCTATATGAGTTTGTAAATTTAATTCCTGCAAACTTCCCTTCATATCACCATTGGCAAAGATAGGCTATGAAGTGATGACCTCGGATAATGCTGGTCGATTCATCTGCAATTATGTATACTATCACTCCTTGCGGTTTGCAGAGCAGAATGGAATCAAATCACTATTTGTACATGTTCCTCTCTTCTTGACTATAAGATGAGGAGATTCAGATGCAATTTGCTGCTTTGTTGGAGGTACTTGCCTTTTTACATTAGCTCTTCAACAGTTTCAACAAAAGTCTCAAAGTCGGTCTCAAAGTTGAGACCATAGTTATGGTGGGTTTGGATTTGTGTATGCAAATGCTGGATATTTCTACTCAATGCAGTGCTTTAAATAAACAGTCAAGTGAATGTGAATTGTAAAAATGTATGAAGATAAAATTTTCTTTACCCTCGAATTCCAATTTACTTTATCGAATTGATATATATTATTGTCTGCTTGTATGAAGGAGTGGTTATCCAAAGTATCCATGTCTCATCCTATACCATTAACATTCTAAGTCATATTGTACTTTGTCTTTACAGATAGATGGATTTGACCAGACATATTTGACGAGACAGTTAATGTGAAGGTTATCATGGCAACTAACAGAGCTGACACTTTGGACCCTGCCCTTCGGCATCCGGGAAGACTTGAACATAAAATTGAGTTCCCTTTGCCAGATAGACGTCAGAAGAGGCTTGTCTTTCAGGTGAATCTCAAAGATCATGTACTATTTGATGTTTGCTGGTTCTAAAAAAATAAACAACATTTATATTAATCTGTCCTCACATCTCATTCAGCAAAAGAATCTCAACCCAATTAACCTTTAAAAGAGGAAAAACTGCGAGAAAAGAGGCTAAGAAGAAAGGGAGAATCCTCCTCGGTGAAGGAGAAAAAGGGTTCATGCAACCAAGGAAAAAACGTTATCCTACCAATAAAGTTGTTCTTGCTAGAGCGATGTTTTTGCATCTATAAACCTTTAGTTCTGGAAGCGAAACAATGCTCTGTAACAACACATAGGTTTATATGTAAGAAAGGCTCTACAATTATATATTTCTTCTTCAATGTGCATGCACATCCTTATCGTGCTAGATTTCATGCTAGACATATGAATAATGAAACATGTTTATGAAACAAAATCAACCGACTTGATGTTCTCTTGTACAATAATACATAATACCAGGATTAACAAATAATTATTTCAGCAGTTGCATGATGACATGCATCATTGTCATCAGTTCATCAATACATAACTGTTTGGAGTATTGTCTGCCCATAAGATAGCAAAACGGGAAGGCTCAAGTACATACATGTGTATGTGTCTAGAATTCTGGCAGCTAGAAGCTAAGGTTACCTAATATGAGAATAACAAATCCAGGAAAACAGCCTGGTAGGCTTCTACTCATTATTCCACAGTGTGGGGATTGGAATATGTTGTATTGTTCTGGTGGGAGAAATGTCATCATCACATTCACATGTTCATAGAACATTACATTATTGTTTTCTTCAATGATTGCCAGAGGGACTACTTCCTAATTGTTTTGACATAATATAAAACTTTCAAATTGCTATTTGATGATATGCTTACAATGTGACAAGTATGAAGTCTAACAGCATCAATTTTGTGCATGTTCTATGGTAGAAGAAATGATGGTGGACAAGCTGAGTACATTTGTCCAAATTGTTATATAGAAGTAGTTGAGAAGTGGGAAAGTGTACCCATTGCCGGAGAGCGCTGTTCTAGGAGCAAGGGATTTGCGTAGAACAAGCAGCGGTTATTTGCAAAGCTGAACCAAGAAAGGCAGGATAGAGTAAGGCTTCAATGCAAAAGTTTTGCCTGAGGTGAGCCTGTTCCTTATATGCAGTATGTGATGTACTTCCAGTTTGTGATTTTCTTTAAGGTAAGTTTTGAATTTCTCATATGTAGAAAAGATATGCTATGCTTAAATTTATCTTTCCTTTTAGTTTCTTTAGCTCATTGTTTCTAATTAATACATTCTAACAATAGAATAAGATTAGAAAGAGGTGCAAAGCTCTGCAGAACTTAATTACTTGTTTTAGAAAAATAAACGAATATTTGAGTGGCTTGCGCTCTGTACGGATTATGCGAGTGACTTGAATGACCATCTTTATTGTAAAAAAGTAACAAGAGATTGGAGCCTAGTATCGTTGTGACAATAGAATTAGATTAGTCAGGGAATTAATGTGTTGGAATGTGGATGTGTGGGGATTGAAAATTTTTATTTGGGGGTTGACAATTTTTATTGAACGCCGTTGTTGTGAAGGAAGTTAGTGTGTCTCGAGAAAAATATGCGAATTATCTTGTAGTAGCGCTTGAATTTACCTATTGTTGTCTTGTGATATCCCTTAGATTAATAGGATTTTTTGGTATAAGTCGAGATAAGTAGGAGAAACCAGAACTAGTGGCATATTGAAAAAAAAAGTGGTGTGAAGTGTGTTCCATTGACTGCATCAATTGAATAATGTTCGAGAATCAACACAAAAGCCCTTTGTGTGAGCTTTTGGACCAAAGCACTTCCATTTAAATAGTGCTCCTACATTTCTTTTGATTGAGGGCATCAAACTTAGGGTGTTCATTCTAGAACTTGCTTGTGAAATACATTTTGAGTCCACATTCTTGTAAGATTGGTGTATGAAAATGATAAGGGCACTTAGGAATACCCCATTGACCTGAAAAAAACCTATCTTGAATTCACCCATAGAAAAACTCATTTGAGCCTTGGCTTTTCTTTTCTTGGTTAAACCACATTATAAGCCAAATTATCCCTTTCTTGGTTATTTCCTGAAGTAATTTTTGAACCCATTCAAGGGGATGTCGCTGGCTTGGTTGCTTGTAAATTGACATGAAAACGAGTGAAAGGGATGATTTAAGTTGCATACAAGGGCCGCATTCCTAGCCCCAAGGAAAAGAAAGAATGAGAAGGAGAAAATGAAAAAAAAATGATGAAACAAAAAGAAAAGAAAGAAAAGAAAGAGAAAAAAGAGAAAAAAGAAAAGAAAGAGAAAAAAGAGAAAAAAGAAAAGAAAGAGAAGAAAGAAAAGAAAGAGAAAAAGATTCAGAAAGAAAGAGGAGAGAAACAGGAAAGAAAGAAATGGAAAGGAGGAAATGAAAAAAAAAGATCCAACAGAAAGAAAAAAAAAGAAGAAAAGAAAAAGGGGAAAATGTTCTGAAAAAGATGAAAAAGAAAGAGAACAGAAACCGAAAGCGAAAGAATTAAGTAGTTCGATTATTCAAATCACTTGAATCGATTTGAAGGGATTGCTTGGAAGGATAAGCAACTAGGTCAGCAGCGCTCCTTTGAATTTATAGGCCACAATTCAATCTATATTTTGCCATACCTTGTCCTAAACCCCATTACAATCGATGGAAAGACCCTTTGATTCATTCATTAATTTGCATTTCGTTGGTGGAGGAGATTTGATTCACAAGCAAGCTTATGGTAATGACATTCTATGTATTGATTTGAGTGGAACCCAAATTCTTAAACACTTTATGAGCCATTGTGAGAGTGTTGAGACTTGTTTCATTTGATTTTGATAAAGTCAATGGGATGCTTATGTGTTGAATGTTTTGCTACAGGTGCTTGTTCTCGATATTGCTATCTCTTCTTAAACTATTAAGTCATATAAGTCTAGGGGATATACTTGACTCACATGAAAGGGAATTTGAGAATTGCTACTTGGATAATTCGTGTATTTGGATTGAGACATGCTTGAGAGCAAGCATGGTTTCGGTGTGGGGGAATCTGATAAAATATACTTAACGCTCCTAGACATGCTTATTTCGAGTGATCCGGGAAAGATTTTATTGTGTAGATCAATGATGTTAAGTTACCCCAATTTCCTAGAAGATGGGAGTGTAAGGTAGATGATAGTTTTTTACACATCACAGTTCTAAGTTATAGGAGTCCGTTTCAACTCTTGTGTTATTATGCTGGGTGGATTTTTGTCTAAATTTCAGAGCTTATTTGTGTTCCTAATAATTATTTCACTAATGGGATCAAAAGATGCATTTATGTATCAAATACTATTGTCCTATTCTTTTTTGTCAATCTAGGAGCCCATTTTTTCGCCCAAAACACTGAGCTGGAGTTAATCTTAACTGGTTAAATTCGATGCACAAAGAGAATTTTATGAGATTACAACAAAATGTTGAAACTATTATGGTCCTGTTGGATGGTATGTTAAAATTGATTGTGCTATTTCTGATAATGCATATGCTAAAATCTTTCAATTGACAACCTCGGAAGTTAATGGCCTCTGCCATTCTGGGGCGTCTGAGTTGTCTTCTCAAAAACAGGCTTCTGGAACTCATAATTGGATTGGCATGTGGTGATGGTTTGCAGAACTTTGTATTCTCTTTTCTTCAAGCATAAAGACAAAAGGTAACTTGTCTTCGGGCCTTCTTGGTTTTTGTGCACTGTGGCATGTGAATTGTTCTATTCATCAACTTGCCGACCGACTTTCTGAATTTGTTCCGTATTTTGAAACTCTGTTGTTGTGCTCCATGCTTGAGCTTTCTGGTGCACAGGTAAATATTTAACCAAATATAACCTTGTAAGAATTTTATGAGTTCCAAAAAGTGTCCTAGAGTGAAAGTTAATGAATCCTAGGTAGTTCCAAATTGAGTATCTCTTCCTTCTTTCCCCCCATACATTATAAAACTTTTAAAAATATGAGTCTTTTCTATCTATTTATATGCAAGAAAAGATGTAAGACTTGTCTTCTTGTTATTTAAGCCTTTCTATGGCATATGTTCATGTGATGATTGTTATAGATAACTAACTCATGTTTCTTCTTTTTCAGGCATATGTTCATGTGATGATTGTACATAGGAACTCATAAATATGCCTGAAAAAGAAGAAACATGAGTTAGTTATCTATAACAATCATCACATGAACATATGCCATAAAAAGGCTTAAATAACAAGAAGACAAGTCTTACATCTTTTCTTGCATATAAATAGATAGAAAAGACTCATATTTTTAAAAATTTTACAATGTATGGGGGGAAAGAAGGAAGAGATACTCATTTCGGAACTACCTATGATTCATTATCTTTCACTCTAGGACACTTATTGGAACTCCTAAAATTCTTACAACGTTATATTTGGTTAAATATGTAACCTGTGCACCAGAAAGCTCAAGCATGGAGCACAACAACAGAGTTTCAAAATACGGAACAAATTCAGGAAGTCGGTCAGCAAGTTGATGAATAGAACAATTCACATGCCACAGTGCACAAAAACCAAGAAGGCCAGAAGACAAGTTACCTTTTCTCTTTATGCTTGAAGAAAAGAGAATACAAAGTTCTCCAAACCATCACCACATGCCAATCCAATTATGAGTTTCAAAAGCTTGTTTTTGAGAAGCCAACTCAGACGCCCCAAAATGGCAGAGGCCATTAACTATCGAGGTTGTCAATTGAAAGATTTTAGCATATGCATTATCAGAAATAGCACAATCAATTGTAACATACCATCCAACAGGACCATAACAGTTTCAACATTTTGTTGTAATCTCATAAAATTCTCTTTGTGCATCGAATTTAACCAGTTAAGATTAACTCCAGCTCAGTGTTTTGGGCGAAAAAAATGGGCTCCTAGATTGACAAAAATAATAGGACAATAGTATTTGATACATAAATGCATCTCTTGATCCCATTAGTGAAATAATTATTAGGAACACAAATAAGCTCTGAAATTTAGATAAAAATCCACCCAGCATAATAACACAAGAGTTGAAACGGACTCGTATAACTTAGAACTGTGATGTGTATAAAACTATCACCTACCTTACACTCCCATCTTCTAGGAAATTGGGGTAACTTAACATCATTGATCTACACAATAAAATCCTTCCCCGATCACCCGAAATAAGCATGTCTAGGAGAGTTAAAGTATATTTTATCAGATTCCCCCTCACCCAAATCATGCTTGCTCTCAAGCATGTCTCTATCCAAATACACGAATTATCCAAGTAGCAATTCTCAAATTCTCTTTCATGTCAGTCAAGTATATCCCCTAGACTAATATGACTTAATAGTTTAAGAAGTGACAGTAATATCGAGAACAAACACCTCTAGCAAAAACATTCAACACATAAGCATCCCATCGACTTTACCAAAATCAAATGAAACAAGTCTCAACACTCTCACAAGGGTATCACTCTAATCACTCATTTTAACAATACCATCCAACATGACCATAATAGTTTCAACATTTTGTTGTAATCTCATAAAATTCTCTTTGTGCATCGAATTTAACCAGTTAAGATTAACTCCAGCTCAGTGTTTTGGGCGAAAAAAATGGGCTCCTAGATTGACAAAAAGAATAGGATAATAGTATTTGATACATAAATGCATCTCTTGATCCCATTAGTGAAATAATTATTAGGAACACAAATAAGGTCTGAAATTTAGACAAAAATCCACCCAGCATAATAACACAAGATTTGAAACGGACTCGTATAACTTAGAACTGTGATGTGTATAAAACTATCACCTACCTTACACTCCCATCTTCTAGGAAATTGGGGTAACTTAACATCATTGATCTACACAATAAAATCCTTCCCCGATCACCCGAAATAAGCATGTCTAGGAGCGTTAAAGTATATTTTATCAGATTCCCCCTCACCGAAACCATGCTTGCTCTCAAGCATGTCTCTATCCAAATACACGAATTATCCAAGTAGCAATTCTCAAATTCCCTTTCATGTCAGTCAAAGTATATCCCCTAAACTAATATGACTTAATAGTTTAAGAAGTGACAGCAATATCGAGAATAAGCACCTGTAGCAAAACATTCAACACATAAGCATCCCATCGACTTTACCAAAATCAAATGAAACAAGTCTCAACACTCTCACAAGGGTATCACTCTCATCACTCATAAAGTGTTTAAGAATTTGGGTTCCACTCAAATCAATACATAGAATGTCATTACCATAGGCTTGCTTGTGAATCAAATCTCCTCCACCAACGAAATGCAAATTAATGAATGAATCAAAGGATCTTTCCATCGGTTGTAATGGGGTTTAGGACAAGGTATGGCAAAATATAGATTGAATTGTGGCTTATAAATTCACAGGAGCGCTGCTGACCTAGTTGCTTATCCTTCCAAGCAATCCCTTCAAATCGATTCAAGTGATTTGAATAATCGAATTACTCAATTCTTTCGCTTTCGGTTTCTGTTCTCTTTCTTTTTCAGAACCTTTTCCCCTTTTTCTTTTCTTCTTTTTTTTCTTTCTGTTGGATCTTTTTTTTTTCATTTCCTCCTTTCCATTTCTTTCTTTCCTGTTTCTCTTCTCTTTCTTTCTGAATCATTTTCTCTTTCTTTTCTTTTTTCTCTTTTTTCTCTTTCTTTTCTTTCTTTCTTTTGTTTCATCATTTTTTTTTTCATTTTCTCCTTCTCATTCTTTCTTTTCCTTGGGGCTAGGAATGCGGCCCCTGTATGCAACTTAAATCATTCCATTCACTCATTTTTATGTCAATTTACAAGCAACCAAGCCAGCAACATCCCCTTGAATGGGTTCAAAAATGACTGAGGAAATAACCAAGAAAGAGATAATTTGGCTTATAATGTGGTTTAACAAAGAAAAGAAAAGCCAAGGCTCAAATGAGTTTTTCTATGGGTGAATTCAAGATAGACTATTTTCAGGTCAATGGGGTATTCCTAAGTGCCCTTATCATTTTCATACACCAATCTTACAAGAATGTGGACTAAAAATGTATTACACAAGCAAGTTCTAGAATGAACACCCTAAGTTTGATGCCCTCAATCAAAAGAAATGTAGGAGCACTATTTAAATGGAAGTGCTTTGGTCCAAAAGCTCACACAAAGGGCTTTTGTGTTGATTCTCGAACATTATTCAATTGATACAGTCAATGGAACACACTTCACACGACTTTTTTTTTCAACATGCCACTAGTGCTAGTTTCCCTACTTATCTCGAAATCCTATTAATCTAAGGGATATCACAAGACAACAATAGGTAAATTCAAGCGCTACCACAAGATAATTCGTATATTTTTCTCGAGACACACTAACTTCCTTCACAACATCGGCGTTCAATAAAAATTGTCAACCCCCAAATAAAAATTTTCAATCCCCACACATCCACATTCCAACACATTAATTTCCTGACTAATCTAATTCTATTGTCACAATGATACTAGGCTCCAATCTCTTGTTACTTTTTTACAATAAAGATGGTCATTCAAGTCACTCTCATAATCTGTACAGAGCGCAAGCCACTCAAATATTCGTTTATTTTTCTGAACAAGTAATTAAGTCTAATCTTATTCTATTGTTAGAATGTATTAATTAGAAACAATGATCTAAAGAAACTAAAAGGAAAGATAAATTTAAGCATAGTATATCTTTTCTACATATGAGAAATTCAAAACTTACCTTAAAGAAGATCACAAACTGGAAGTACATCACATACTGCATATAAGTAACAGGCTCACCTCAGGCAAAACTTTTGCATTGAAGCCTTACTCTATCCTGCCTTTCTTGCTTCAGCTTTGCAAATAACCGCTGCTCCATGTTAATACTCAAAATTGTTCTACACAAATCCCTTGCTCCTAGAACAGCGCTCTCCGGCAATGGGTACACTTTCCCACTTCTCAACTTCTTCTATATAACAATTTGGACAAATGTACTCAGCTTGTCCACCATCATTTCTTCTACCATAGAACATGCACAAAATTGATGCTGTTAGACTTCATACTTGTCACATTGTAAGCATATCATCAAATGGCAATTTGAAAGTTTTATATTATGTCAAAACAATTAGGAAGTAGTCCCTCTGGCAATCATTGAAGAAAACAATAATGTAATGTTCTATGAACATGTGAATGTGATGATGACATTTCTCCCACCAGAACAATACAACATATTCCAATCCCCATATTGTGGAATAATGAGTAGAAGCCTACCAGGTTGTTTTCCTGGATTTGTTATTCTCATATTAGGTAACCTTAGCTTCTAGCTGCCAGAATTCCAGACACATACACACATGTATGTACTTGAGCCTTCCCGTTTTGCTATCTTATGGGCAGACAATACTCCAAACAATTATGTATCGATGAACTGATGACAATGATGCATGTCATCATGCAACTGTTGAAATAATTATTTGTTAATCCTGGTATTATGTATTAATGTACAAGAGAACATCAAGTCGGTTGATTTTGTTTCATAAACATGTTTTATTATTCATATGTCTAGCATGAAATGTAGCACGATAAGGATGCGCATGCACATTGAAGAAGAAATATATAATTGTAGAGCCTTTCTTACATATAAACCTATGTGTTGTTACAGAGCATTGTTTCGCTTCCAGAACTAAAGGTTTATAGATGTACAAACATCGGTCTAGCAATAACAACTTTATTGGTAGAATAACGTTTTTTCCTTGGTTGCATGAACCCTTTTTCTCCTTCACCTAGGAGGATTCTCCCTTTCTTCTTAGCCTCTTTTCTCTCAGTTTTTCCTCTTTTAAAGGTTAATTGGGTTGAGATTTCTTTTGCTAAGTGAGATGTGAGGACAAATTAATATAAATGTTGTTTATTTTTAGAACCAGCAAATATCAAATAGTACATGATCTTCGAGATTCACCTGAAAGACAAGCATCTTCTGACGTCTATCTGGCAAAGGGAATTCAATTTTATGTTCAAGTCTTCCCGGATGCCGAAGGGCAGGGTCCAAAGTGTCAGCTCTGTTAGTTGCCATGATAACCTTCACATTAATTGTCTCGTCAAATATGTCTAGTCAAATCCATCTATCTGTAAAGACAAAGTACAATATGACTTAGAATGTTAATGGTATAGGATGAGACATGGATACTTTGGGTAACCACTCCTTCATACAAGCAGCCAATAGTATATATCAATTCGATAAAGTAAATTGGAATTTGAGGGTAAAGAAAATTTTATCTTCATACATTTTTACAATTCACAATCACTTGACTGTTTATTTAAAGCACTGCATTGAGTAGAAATATCCAACATTTGCATACACAAATCCAAACCCACCATAACTATGGTCTCAACTTTGAGACCGACTTTGAGACTTTTGTTGAAACTGTTGAAGAGCTAATGAAAAGAGGCAAGTACCTCCAACATAGAAGCAGCAAATTGCATCTGAATCTCCTCATCTTATAGTCAAGAAGAGAGGAACATGTACAAATAGTGATTTGATTCCATTCTGCTCTGCAAACCGCAAGGAGCGATAGTATACATAATTGCAGATGAATCGACCAGCATTGTTCGAGGTCATCACTTCATAGCCCATCTTTGCCAATGGTGATATGAAGGGAAGTCTGCACGAATTAAATTTACAAACTCATATGGCGGGAAAAGGAAAAACTCTGCAACTCAAGCCTAAGCAATTCTATTTAGTTTATTTCTTTATATAATTAGGAGCCTCATATATCAAATCTGTCATTTGTCCTGTACATAAACAAACAGCAAAGATCCAATGGAAGATCATTTAGGAAGCACCAAAATTGTATTTACATTTGTTAAAGAACTTCAAACTTCTTCAACCTACAGAAATGAAGGCTAAACAATAGACAATCCAAGAAAAAATAGATGCGATACAAGAACCCCATGATCACATAATTGTGTGCTATAATTCCACCTAGGTCTATATTCTATAGGACCCTGAAACATTCCCAATAAGCCTGCAGATTGCACATTCAGTTCAGTAAATGTGGCCGCTTTATCAAAGAAAAATTACACGAATTGGTGTAAAATCGGGAAAGCAAAACAATAGATTCTTCATAGGAAATGCGGAGCACCATATTTGTCAAGGAATTTGACATTTTCATGCGACAGACAGTATATTTTTCATGTCAAAGGAATTCACATTACTTGAATTAGTAAAACGCAAGTTACATAACTAAGTAGGTCACTACAGTATATTTTCACTGTTAACATGCCCTAGCTCCTGGAAAGAGGTACGCTCTGCGCTTCCCCTCAACATTTGAGCATACATAGGGCATTTTTCTGATTTACATTAGGAATTACAAAGTCATAGAGAAAACTGGCACACAAAGAAGGCCAATTTTCCTGTAGCCACATGAGATTGTAAGGGTGATACATACGCAATTTCTGCTATTTCTCCTTCCTTATAACTACATCTGGTCAACAAACGCTATCACTTTTACTTCAGCTCGTCAACCTTCTAATTTACATGAGACATTCTTTATCAGGTAGGCTTTAGTCCAAAGTTTAATGAAAAATCTTCAATACTCCATCTTCTTCAATTTTCATATGAGATATTTTGTTAATGCTCATTTGTTCTTCATAAAGGAGGCCACAACAATAAGAGTACATGCATGTAGCATACAGGTAATCATCCAAGAATTGGTCACACACATTGAAGCATCAAAAAGGAAAGTTGGAAATTCAGTATATCCAAGCTACTGCAATAACATATCATCTGACCAAACCTTCAAATGGATTTCAAAGTTTCCATCTGACATCTGCTTATTGATACTTGAGAAGTGAACTAACAGGTTACTATGCCTAATCTCTGAATGCTACGATCTTAATCTAACCATGATGTCAGCTAGAAGAAAAAACACTTCTCTTCACTATTCTTCAAAAGACTACGGCGATACATGACTTAGCTGTATTAAATTTATTTGAATTAATTAATATTAAGATATCGAGATATTTACTGTATTATATTTTATTGTCAATTAAAATTGCAAATAAATTGTTTTTTGCCTTAGCTGTTATATATGAGTATCATAATTGTAAATATAACTTATGTTTAATCCATATCGATTGTAATATAATTTTTTTTTAAAATTAATTTATTTATTGAGGCACATGTGTTAAGTTAAATAAAAGCGACTCAAAAATAGTAATTTTTACTATCAAAGATATCTCATAAATTTTATCTATCTTCCAAGCATATGCCTCATTCCCAAAATTGTGTTGATGATCTGAGTTTACAGAAAAGGGAAAAACAACGTGCTAGCTTATGGCATAATAGGCTGGGTCACCCCAGCAAAGATGTAGTTTTCCATCTGCCTTTTAATATAGACAAAACAGACTTCTCTAGAAACTGTGAAACTTGTCCATTGGCGAAGCAGCATAGGCTGCCCTTTCAACTTAGTGAAAAATGTTCTGATACTATTTTTGAGCTTATACATGTTGATGTTTGGGGTCCATACAATATTCTATCACACACTGTGCGTACATGCTAACTATAGTAGATGATCACCGTAGGGCCACATGGATCTACATGATGCTTCACAAATCTCAAGTTCAACAAAAGCTAGAATGTTTCTTTAACATGATTGAAACTCAATTCAGCTATAAAGTTAAGAAAATTAGGAGTGACAATGGGACTGAATTTACCAATGAGTAATCCAAAACTTATTTCAAAATAGAGGGATCATTCATCAAAAAACATGTGTGCATAGCCCCCAATAAAATGGCATTGTAGAAAGAAAACATCAATATTTGCTCCAAGTGGCTAGATCACTCATGTTTTTTGCCAAAATGCCTCAAAAATTTTGGGTGGAATCATTATTAACAGCCACTTATTTGATAAATAGAATGCCTACATCCATTTAAAGGTGGAAAAACCCATATAAACTGCTTTATAAGAGATTTATTTGAGAAGCTTATTTGAATCCGATAAAATTATAAAAATGTGTTAAACAACGAAAAACATTATAATGAAAATATAAGAAGTCAAAAGTACTAAACCTCATTATTTTATTTAATACGAAACTTTTAGAGAAAGAAATAAGTGATCATCACAATACTTAGATTCATATCAAGTACACGGTAAAACATAATTTTGTGTGGGATCTAACAATCATAATAATAATTGATAATTAGGTTTCATTAATGACAAGGGTCAAATACAGTTACCACCTATGTATTAAAACCTTCAAAAAAAAAAAAAAAACCTAACCTTAAATTTTTAAGTTTGAAAAGTCCATTGTACTCTTACAAAAATTGATTTTTGAAAATAAAATTAAAGTGATTTCACCTTGTGTTGAAACTTTTTCTAATTCTAATTTCACTTATTTATCAAACTCTTTTTATTTTCATAATCCGAAAGTACTTGAGCTCATTTTATTTATTTTTCAAACCAAATTAGAAATAAATTTGTACATGCATATATATTTATATATTTACTTATAAAAATATACAATTAATAAAACCAAAAGGTCTGATGAGCTAATGAAAACAAATATACAATTAACAAACTTCCTAAGCATAATATCACAAGATTCCACGTTCTATTACTGGAAGGATCTAAATCGAAAAACAATCTCATGAGAATTTAGATTCCAAGCATTCAAAAGCATGCAAAATTCATCCAGTCAATCAGATCTGTACTTTGTGCTAAGTATATGTTTATTAATCATTAGAGACAAGCCGTAATTAGACATATTAATTCAATTTAAAAACATAAGCAAAATGACAAGTAAAGCCAGATCAATCGACATTTATTCTCTCTACACAGAGGTGGGAAATTAGGTCTTTATCATCACATGTCAATATTGTTGGGATCTAATAAGGTACTCACAATGCTTATAACTTATACAACCAACAACCAATGAACTGTTACACTTTCCTCCCACCAGCAAAGTAGCAAAGAGTGTAACATTGTGAGTTGCCTTGTACTATATTATGATAAAAACAAGAATATGTCGACATGTTGGTCTTCTGTCCAACTACTATAGCCCTTGAAATAGAATACAACAACCAAAATTCGGAGTATTCAAATCCATATCATAAATAATGGTCTAATAGTTTGCATGTGAAGAATCCAAAGAACTCTATTTCCAAATGAAAAACAAAGGAGCAAGATAACATGGTTTAGCAGTGGGAATAATATCTTTATTTCTGTAAATTGTCAATCAGGAAAGAATTACAGAGAACCCAGCTATATAAATAACTCAGTAATTGAAGGAGCTGCTGCTGCACATGTCAACATCCTCCACTCAAGATGGACTTGGGGGAAGGCTCTCAAGCCCATCTTGGAGAGCAAGTGAGAAAAACTACAAACAGGGAGTAATTTGGTGAACAAGTCCGCGAGTTGTGAGGAGCTGGGAAAGTGAGTGGGAAGAACAAAGCCGGCCTTGAACTTATCACGGACCAAATGGCAGTTGATCTCAAGGTGCTTCATCCGTTCGTGAAACACGGGGTTAGCAACGATGTGGATGGCAGCCTGGTTATCCCAGAAGAGAGGTATAGGGGTAGAAACCGGGATATGAAGATCTTGAAGCAAGTAAGAGATCCAACGCAGCTCACAAGTAGTGGCACCTAAGCTGCGATATTTCGCTTCGGCCATGGAGCTAGCAACCTAAGTTGTTCCTGCCCGGGATTGCTAACAAACTGGCTGAGTTGCTGAACGGCAAAGGACAAGTCCAGTCTAGTAAAACCAAGGTACAACAATCGCCCAACAAGTTGTCGATAAGGCTCAGGATTAGCTAAGGGATGAGCAGAGTGAGTTGACATTTTGAGACCCAAATGAAGGGGCATGGCAGCGACCTTAGCAGAAGATAGACCAGTGTCCAAAATAATGTCGCGAATGTACTTATGCTGTGTAACATAGGTACTTGCAGGGAAGCGCGCGATCTCAAGTCCGAGGAAATATTTCGCTAAACTAAGGTCTTTAATAGTGAAAGTTTCATCCAGGAACTTCTTGGCGTGGAGAATGGCGTCCTAAGAAGGACAAGTAAGAAGGACGTCAACGACATAAACGAGTAGTATCAAGGGACCTAGAGAAGAATGCTTCATAAATAAACAAAAATCATGAGGTAACTGCAAAAAATCGTAACGCAGCAGAGCAGCAGTAAGCTTGAGATTCCATCGTCAAGAAGCTTGTTTCAAGCCATAGAGAGATCGCTTCAACCTGCAAACTTTGCCAGGAGCAATGTGGTAACCATCAGGCGCCTTAACATAGATAGTCTCATCGAGAAAGCCATGAAGGAAGGCATTGTTGATGTCAACCTAATGAAGAGGCAAGAGGAACTGGCAGCTATCGCTAACAAAAGATGTATGGTGACAGTCTTGGCCACGGGAGAAAATCGATCAATGTAGTCAACCCCCTAGAATTGATTGTATCCCTTCGCCACGAGGCGAGCCTTATCGCGATCTACCGAACCATCGGGCTTTAACTTCACCTTAAACACTCATTTACTTCCAATCGCATGCTGATTCGGAGGGAGGTCCACAATCTCCCATGTTTGGTTTTTCTCAAGGGCTGCAAGTTCATCTTTCATTGCCTTCTCCCACTCCACTTTGCCTTGAGCCTGCAAGTAAGTTTTGGGTTCTTGCACAGTAGACAAAGCAGCCAAGAAATTAATGTGTGAGGATGAGAAATCATGTAAGGAAACAAAGGCGAAGCAAATTAGCAGTGATAATCATCTAACCAGCTGGGAGGCTTGGTGGCTCTCATGGATCTTCGAAGAAGAGGGATAGGCTGAGGAGAAGGAACAACAGATGTAGGATGAAAAGAGACAGAATCAGAAATTGGAGGGTCACCACAAGATGTAGTAAAAGTGTCAGTAATGGGAGTAGGTAAAGTAGTAGAGGAATTAGAGTGATTAGATGATAGATATGGAAATACATGCTCATGGAATACAACATCACGTGAAATAATGACATTATGGTGATCAAGATCATAGAGTTTGTATCCCTTTTGCCCCGACACATAACCAATAAAAATGTAACAGAAAGCTCTTTGATCAAACTTGTTCTTGTGGGGAAGTATATTTGAAGAGAAGCAAAGACATCCAAAGGTTTTTAGATTATCATAGGATGGAGGTTTCTGATAGAGTAACTCAAAGGCGTCTTCCAGTTAAGAGAACGTGTAGGTAGTCGGTTGATTATGTGAGTAGCAGTAAGTATGGATTCTGCCGAAAACAACCTAGGCAGGCTCGATTCAAACATAAGAGCTCGAGCGACTTGGAGAAGGTGTCTATATTTTGTTCTACGATTCCGTTTTCTTGGGGGGAATCGGCACAACTCTTTTGATGAACAATGTCATGGGAGTGAAGTAGATTTTAACAATCAAGGCTAGTAAATTTCGGCCCATTATCACTACGCATAACTTGGATTTTGACAGAAAATTGAGTGCATATTTTGGTGAAGAAAGATGAAAGCAAGTTAGTTGTCTGAGATTTGTGTTGCATAAAAAAGGTCCAAGTGGTTTTAGAATAGTCATGAATAATGGTTAGAATGTAATGTGAACCCGAAAGGGAAGCTTGTTTTTATGTACCCCAAATGTCAACGTGTATTAATTCAAAAATACAAGAGGAACAAGAATTACTCAACGGAAATGTTCCCCTTGTTTGTTTCGCTAACGGGCAAATGGAACAAACATGGTCGTCCACATCATTTGGCACTGTTATTACAGGGATGTGCTTAAGTATGAATGGACTAGAGTGGCCTAGCCGTTTATGCCACAAAACATACATATCTTGAGTAGTACAGAAATAGGCAGCAGAGTTGGAAAGTTTCTGTAATGAAGGTTTGGAGATGAAGGAAGATGCATCAAAGACACAAAGTTTCCCTAATAGTGTTCCTAGAGTCAGAATACTTTTAGTCTTCAGGTCCTACAAGATGCATAAAGAAGTGAGAAATATGAAGCTGATAGAGTGAGATTAGCAAAGTTGCGATACAGACAACAAATTGTATTTGAAATCGGGAAGGAAGAGAACATGTGATAGAGTGAATCCTTGTGTAAGAGGGATGTCGCCAGCTTTAGTGGCTGATGCGACGTTACAATTGGGAAGTTGGACACTAACAGGTTGTGTCAAGGTGTGTAAGGTTTCAAACATGTTCTCATCCCCCACACATATGATTCGAGGCACCTGTGTCTACAATCCAATTACCAGAACTTAAGCGATGCAAGGCTGAATTGTAAATCATACTTGCCACTTCATCCGTCTGGGTGAAATGAACCTTCATTGGGTCTACTGATTTGCTCTGAATAAGTTGTAAAGTTTCCATCAGATTATTAACTGAGACACTTCTTCCACCTTCCTTTGCACAATAACATTCATAAGGTGTTGTCGATCTAAATCGTGCATAGCATTATTTTTTTTTCTTGGGTAAATGTAATTTTCCTTAAATAAAAATAATAGTACAACAAGGTGTTTGTTAGTTGGTTTCTCTCTCGACAGGCCAAATGATACGCTATAATTTATATAAAGCCCTTGTACGAACAGAACTGGCGAGATTAATACTGAGAATCCTCTGTTTAACATCATCCACGATCAAGAAAGCTAATGAGACCGCCGTCTTCTCTACATGCTCAAATCGCCTGAGGTTCATTTCCCTCCAAATGTGGCAAACGCATGAGGCAAGTAAGGCTCGAAATGCTATATTGATGATATGCTTACCTCTCCATTTTTGTGAAGTCCACTCAATGTCTGTTGCCCAATCCTGGTTAGGCCATAGGAACCGAACCAGTCTTCGTACCTCCGTAAGGCATCTCCTGCTAAAGCGACAATGGAAGAACATGTGAATATGTGTCTCCGTCGTTCCTTCATCACATAACACACAATCACCAAGATGGAAAAGTCATGGTTTATCCATCGTGGGTAGTTTGCCAAGGATTGCCATCCACAAGGTAAACAAGTGGCGAGGGATCTTCAAAGAGCCCGAATGTAGTGCAGCCCAGGCTACTTTCGTCCCCCGCGGCTTCCATAATCTGTAAAGTGCTTGTGCTGCAGGTCGCCCCTTCTCAAAACGCTAGTTGATACGATCAATCCCTCCATAGATCGCCGGCAGTGCCTGCGTAATCTCTAAGCACTTAATGTTAATGATGATGGGCCAGTGCCATTGCCCTTCCCTGATGACACTACTCGAGAAGATCAGGTCCATGTGGGAATTTATCAATGAGGGGTCCGAGGTGGTGCCATGGGTCTTTCCAAAGATAGTAGCTCCATCCATCTCCAATCTGGTAGTCAACCATAGGTTCGTGTGCTGCATTAACCCTTCCCGAAGCGCGTTTTTCTTTCGTTGCTCTGTTAAATCCCTGTACCAATCAGGGGTACCATGAAGCTTGAAACAAGACTCTCTATTATGCTTAGACTTGTGAAAGTGACTGCAAAAGAGCTGCCATTTATCCCATTGGTCTTTGCATTGCAAGAAGTTCTTAGACCCAGGCATCTCTCGTTGATCAATACCTCTCCCCATCATGGTTGAATCCCCAACATCCATGAAATCGAGATTCACCTGACATTGCCTTTCAACTCGAAGAACCATAGAGTATGCTTTATTCACATGTGGCAGTGGATCGAGGACTAAACTCTAATTGCGTATATAGTCACAAGTTTCATTCAAACCATGAGGAATTGTACTAACTGACTTGCTTCAGTCTGATAGATTTTTGTTCTATTGTAGCCACATGTGCAGTTCCGCATGTGCACATTGCAGGTGGCATCGAACAAGTCAATTCGTCCCATAGTTGTTGTAATTTAGTGTAATATGTTGTGATACTAAGATTACCTTGAGTGATAGAGCTAATTTCAGTTGAATTTTGTAGAGCAGTGGACCATCGCATTCTCCATACCTTGCTTCAAGTTCTAGCCATAATGCCCTGGCTGAGTTGGCGTAGAGGTAAGCGTTCACAATGTCCTTAGAGATCGCATTGAGTATCCAAGTTCTCACTATTGAGTCTGATATCCTCCATTGTCGGTATTCCGCAGATCCTTCAACAGGCTTTCCATAGGATCCATCTATATGCAATCTTATCTCGTCCTTCTAACGTAATATGCGCAAATCTACTCCAAGATAACCAGTTACTCCCATTCAGTGGTGCTGAAATCATCACCATTGCAATGTGTTCAAGGATTGACGGTTGTCTGCCCATAGCCTTATTGCCAGTATTGGCACTAGTCGGATCAGGATTGAATGTTGACAAACTCGCCATTGCGAAGGAATATGATTATGCACAATCTTGAGTGTATACAGAGACCATCATAGTGATGGCTCTGATACCATGAAGAATCCAAAGAACTCCATTTCCAAACGAAAAACAGAGGAGCAACATAACAGGTTTAGCAGTGGGAATAATATCTCTATTTCTGTAGATTGTCAATCAGGAAAGAATTACAGAGAACCCAGCTATATAAATAACTCAGTACACGTAACAAGCTACCAATTCCTAACTAACCCAACAACTAAGCTGCTGACTCATGAACCACCTGTATCAACTAATAAAAACGTGAGTGAAGGAAAGAAACCCAAACAACAAAACGCGACTTCAGTGGTTTGTTTGAACATCATCATCAACCTCTGTAATTGAAGGAGCTGCTGCTGAACATAACAACATGTATGTACAAACTCATGTCAAAAGAAAAAGAGGTCATTCAAAACTTAGTTATAAAAGCAAGCTATTGAAAATGGTGAATTATCATTTTTTGGCCTAAAGGAAGAAATCTTGCTCTATAAACTTGGTTGGGCAGGGGCCTTTAAGAAAACCTTTCTAACTACAAATGTGAACCCAATGATAACTGATAGTCAAATCTTCATAAATAACTATTTACAAACTTGACATTTTAAAACACCCATTTAACTTTCTTGCTACAAAGAAAAGCAATAAAAATTTTTTTTATGCTTGACCGGATTGTTGTAAGGATATTGATAATACGCAGTATAATGGTATTCTATAACCATTATAGTTAAAAAGGATTATAATCATATATACTAGGATTAATTATATTGACATCCCTTGAAGTTAAGTCCAAATAGACAAACATGCCCTACTATTTATAAAATTACAAGTACATCCTTTCAAGTAGTAGTGTAATTATACATACACCCCTTGTTCAGTGGCCAAAAAATTGCATGTGTTTGGACCTAATTTTAGGGGGTGTTAATATAAGTTATCCTATATATTACTTGATCCATAAAGCCACATAATAAGTTCAACAGGAGCAATTAATTGAATGTTGATTAACACATAATTGATCAAACATTTGATCAAATCCACTATTTCATGAAAATATCAACCTAGCTTCAATCCTGGTCACGAAGTGAAAATCATTGGCCCGTAGAGATGTGTATGCAGCATTAATCACAACAAGCACATTATTCTGCATCCATGTCATAGCCTTTATCGGTGTTGTACAAAATGAGAACTGAAACTCTTTCTTTATTTTTATTTTTCAAAGGTATGTAGCGTCAATAGTCATTCATGCAATATAAAATACAACTTAATATGATGTATATGTTACTCTCTCCTTTCCATCGGAGGAAGATTCTTCTTGAATCTGATCTTGCTCGAAATATGCGAACTGGAGATAATAGGTCGAAAATATCAAGTAGTCGTTACCTCAAAAAATAGTACGTCGGGGTATTTATAGGCCCATGTGGATATTGTTGCTTGGGCCACATGTCGCCATCAGGGCGATGGGCGTTTGCAATCGAACGACTGTCTCAGAATCGGGTTTTCAGTTAATGAACGGGTTGTCCCAACCCATTACCAACGACACGTGGATCTAATGCTGTCTAAATAATGGAAATGCCCTTCATTAAGGGCATTTTTGGTAGTTTACCTAAAAAGTGGGGTTTCCCCATCAATATAGATCCTGAAGAATGTAAGGTCGCGCAAACTTTTCCTCTCTAATTCTTTCTTTCGTTATTCTACCACTATACACTTTCTAAAGAGACAAAACCACATTTTCTTTTAGCAATTCTGCCGTTGAGAGGGGGAGAATACTTTTTCATGTTTGCTCACACTGAACGAATGCCATGAAGTAATGGCAACAATATCAGAAAGATAAACATCGGGTTATTTATTTTTTTATTATAAACAAAATAAAATTATATTAAATAATTTTTTAAATATATTAATAATAATATAATGAGTCGCGATTTTAAATTAAAAGATTATTTCACGACTTGGGCGATTTTTCTTTTTATTTTTAATTAAATTTTATTTATTTAATTATATAATTTTATTTAATTATATATAATTAATATAATAAAGTCTAAAAAATTATAATATTAAAATTGTATTAAATTTAAAATTATAATTAAGTGTATAAATATAATTTGAGTATACAATTATTCTTGACAACCTAATACCGGCACATCTGATTATGTAGAAGAATTTTTTTGTTGGGATTGTTACCTTGCACGCATTTGCGCTCAATCAATCTCGTTGTGAATACGTGATGTTTGATCTCGACCAGAGAGGAAAAGAGATGTGAATAATAGCGTCGTGGACCAACTTAAATCCACTATACATTTGAGTGTATAAAATATTTACAATGAATTTTTTTGTACACTCAAATTACATTTGTACACTTAATTGTAATTTTTTTGTACACTCAAATGTATATTGGAATTTTTTGTACACTTAATTATATTTTTTTTGTACACTAAAATTACATTTGTACACTCAAAAGTATAGTGGATTTTTTCGTACACTCAAATTATATTTGTACACTTAATTATATATTTTTTGTACACTCAAATTATAGTGGATTTTTTTGTACACTCAAATTACATTTGTACACTTAATTATAATTTTTAAAATTAATATAATTTTAATATTATAATTTTTTGAACTTTAATATGTTAATTATATATAATTAAACAAAATTATATAATTAATTAAATAAAAATTTTATTAAAAAAAGAAAAAATGCCACCAATCTTTAAAAAAAATAATTTTTTAATTTAGTCGCAATTTTCAATCACGACTCATTATATTGTTATTAATATATTTAAAAAATTATATTAATATAATTTTATTTTTTTAATAATAAAAAAATAAATAACCCGATAAACATCACCCCTTCGGATAGCCAAACCAAACTCCAGAATCATGATTGCTTCCAGCAGATTGTCGAGATCCCTCGTACGCCAGAAAAGCTTAGCCACAAGGTGGAAAAGATTATTAATTGACACAACATAACTTCAAAGTTCCATCAGGCTACAAATATGGTAAACCAAACAGAAGACCCTAACAAAGGATGCACCAAAGTCAAAATCTTTTGCCAAATAAAGCATAGAAATGGGCAGCAGTTCTGCTGTATCCAAATTTTAGGACATGGGTCAAACAGGTATGGATATACAAATTGGAGAAAGTACAAGATAAAGTGATAGTGGGTCCAAGTCCTTCGAAATGAATTCATGAAAAAGACAAATTAAGTGGTCAATTTAGTGACAATGTTTTAGCCCCAAAAAATTCCTAGAAAATGCGGCATGGACATTTCTAAAACCCCCGATAACAAAAATGAAATTTTGGAGGAGAGAGATTAATATTTTGAATGTAAACAATGATTCTTGAAAATGAAAAAACCTTTATCAATCATTGACAACAGGTAACCGCATTACATCCATGTACTATTTAAGAATTCTAAGCAAGATAAGAGCGGAAAAACTTTTGAGGTTAGCAGACAACACAGGGAGCATGAGTATTCAAAATCCAAAAGCAGCAAATCAGTTACAAAATATGAATTTATGTAGGGCAAATTAGTAGATTATTTAAGGAAAGCCTCATATTAATTTCCAATTAAAGAGACCAGATTACATGATAGCAATTACATTCCTGCTGGAACTTATGTTTTCTCAAGGGAGTTGAGCTTCATCCATTTATATCATAAATGTATAGCTTGGACCAATAGATTGTGCTTTGCGGGTATCATTCTATAGTATCTCTCTCCATGTACCAAAAGCAAAGATAGAGAATAATAAATATTAGCGCAAGGATCTTATAAAATATTTCTATCATTCGTACAGACATATCCTCGAGGTCTGTCAAATAAGTATGATAAAGTAAATTATAATTGCCAAAAAAGTCATGACAATATGGTAATATGTCTGGTTCACTACATCATATAAAAAAAATAAACTATACGATATGAGACGCAGATCAAGTATTAAAGAAACAAAAGCAAGCAACTACAAGTTTGCGGAGCGTAAGCAAGTCTGCAAGAAAATTGCTAGATGAAACAAATTGCGATCATATGGTTAAACAATTCGAAATTTATATAAAAGAAAATGCCGACCAGATAAAGTCATTAATGAAATGGCTCAAGGCGTACTATTAACTGGTAAAGCAAATAGGTCACCAATTGAGTTCTAATTTTGAATACCGAAGGACTAACCTTACAAGAAGTGGTGGTGGTGTCAGGTTACTTGACGACCGGTTTGGTGGTCGGCTGTCGGACTGTTGCAGTAGTTTTTACGGGTTCGGCTGTTGCCGATGACTGGCCTATGGGCTGGCCTGTAGCAGCATTTTCAGCAGGGTTCCTAGGTTTCGTCTTTTCCATGGCAGGGAATTGCTGCAGAAAATTGCAGCACCAGAAGTGGAAACGGCTGCAGCAAAAGTGGAAACTGCTGTAGAAATTCAAAATGGCTGCAGGCAGGCAGGGAAACTATAGGTTGTGCAGTAGCAGGGCAGTTATTGCAGCAGCCAGAAATTCAAAATTCAAAGTTCAAATGAACCCTTCGACCACCATCATGACCCATTCGTTGATTTGATCCGCACATCTCCTTTCCTACAATCTTGAGGGGTTTGTTATCTGCAAGATATACTAAGCCAAAATCACCTGAGGTGTATGGCTCCATGGTGTCTTTGTTGCTGCATGAGTGGAATGAGGCCCCTGAATCCACAACCCAATCATCGGAAGAACTGCTCACACTCAACAAGAGTGCATCCGTGATCTCTTCCGTCGCGGCATTCGCTGTTCGACCCTCCTTTTCCTTCTTTGGCGCCCGACATTCGCTTTTCATGTGTCCGGGCTTCTCGCAGTTCCAGCACACCATCTCCTTCTTGCCCTTGTTCTTCCCCCTGGACCTTGACCTTCCACGGTATTTACCTTGTGTGTCAGGTCTCCCTCTGGACTCTGTATGTAGTGCAGAGCCAGATGATCCACCCGTTTGCTTTCTACGGGTTTCCTCGTTCAACATCATGTCCCTGATGTTGTCGAACTTCATCTTCTCCTTCCCAGACGAAATGCTTACCGAAGTAACAACCACATCCCAACTGTCAGGTGAAGATGAGAGCAAAATTAACGCTTTTACCTCATCGTCAAACACGATATCCACAGATGCCAGCTGTGTCGTGAGTTGGTTGAAGTCATTGAGGTGATCGGCCACCGACTTCCTCTCCTCCATCTGCAACCTGAATAGTTTCTTCATCAGCATGACCTTGTTCATTGCTGAGGGTTTCTCGTACATATCGGCAAGAGACTGTAGGACTTCCTTCGTGCTCTTCGCTCCCTTCACATGATAGGCGACATTCCGAGAGAGCGACAGGATTATAGCGTTCATCGCCTTTCGATCGAGCACCTTCCATTCTTCATCACTCGTCTTCTCAGACTTCTCTGCAAGTGGTTCGTATAGGTCCTTCCCGTACAGGTAGGCCTCCATCTGCATACGCTAAAACCCAAAGTCGGAACCATTGAACCGTTCGACTGGAAACTTTCCCTCTATCTTAACTCCTTGAACCAGGCTCTGATACCAGTTGTTAGAAAATGGATCGGGTTAAGATGGATAACAGGTGGAATATGAAGGCAATAGAAGACACACGAATTTGTTAACCCAGTTTGGATATAAATCCTACGTCTGGGGGCGATACCAAGCCAGGAGAAAACACTCAAAGAGGAGGAAAATTGAGGAGTACAACACACACACACTTGTATGCAAGTCTTCACCACACGTGAAAGACAACACTCACCCTCGTCTCAACTCTTTCTTTTCTCTCTACTCTATTTTACTCTACTCTATTCTACTCTACTCTACAAAACAATGCTAATAAGAGTAGTATATATATAGCCATGACTTATCCTTTTTCCAACTCAACTTGGGATTTCTAAGTTGAATCGGGTTATCCTTCTCCAACTCAACTTTGAATTGGGTTATCCTTCTCCAACTCAACTTGGGATTTCTGAGTTGAATCAGGTTATCCTTTTCTTCTTCAAATCAATCTTCACAACTTAACAAACAAGCTCACCAAATTTTCGATTGATGAGGGCCAACTCACCTTGGGGTGCAATGACTTGCTTGACATCCGAACGAAACTAGGTTTCTGTCTCGTCGGCTATATTGCCGGCAAGTTCCCGGGACTGAAGGCAATCCGAGCACTTTTCCAATCTTGGAGATCCAGCATCCAACAATATGAGAGTGGCTAGTTAATTTTTCGATTTGCACGCGAGGAGGAGAGGCAGCATATCTTGGCCGGTGGGCCCTGTTTCATCTACGGACGACCGCTCCTTTTGAAGCATATGCCGGATTGCTTCGAATTCAAGGAGGACAATATTTGTCTCACACCGGTCTGGGCCACACTTCCATCACTCCCCCTTGAGTGTTGGCATCCTAACGCCCTCGGCAAAATTGGTTCGAGACTTGGCACGCCCATTCCCATGGACTCGTTAACAATGAAGATGGAAGGTGTTTCGTACACTAGAATCCTAGTAGAGGTGGATGCATCGAAGAAACTCATTGAGCAAGTGGAGTTTGTTATGCCAAATGACGTAACCCGTAAGCAGCCGGTCGTGTACGAGTTCACGCCCGAGTTCTACACTATTTGTAACAAGTTTGGACACTTGTAGGAGGCCTGCCCAGGCCCTCACTTTCTGGCCGTTCCTGCCGCAGCCGCCCCCGCTGCTGCACCTGTTAAGCTGATAGCGGCAAAAAAGACTAAGCCTACCGAATGGACGGTGGTGCAAAGGAGAAACAAGGGCAAGGCCATTGAGACCGTGAAACTGACATTAGAAATGCAGCGGCCAACTTCTCCACCGACCAGCAAGGTGCAAAAGGGACAGTTGGCTTTGAAGGCACCGCAACTTAAGAAGAATGAGGTGCCCCCACTGGCAGATTCATCAAGCTCATCAACAGACCCAGACTCCCCGACGTCCACACAACATGAAATGCCGGGGACAAAGACAACTGATATTGCAGTGGAGGCTAGTAAACCGAAGAAGCAGTCTGGAGGGGAGTCCCCCCCTCTATCCCTATGAAGACCGATTTTTGGAGCGTGAGGGGCTTTAACCGGCCTCTCAAGCACAATGAGGTAGCCCACCTCATCAAGAATAATGAGCTTTGCCTGTCAACAAGCCCTCACCCATTGGGATTTTTCTTCGGCAGATCCTTCAACAAAGGATAAAAGTCTGTCTAAACGATCATCAAGGTAAGATACATTTACCTCATTCACTAGAGGATTGCCGTATCTTGTCCCAAACTGTTGAGTATTGGCCCCCATGATTACAAATAGTCCAATATCTCTTGCGCTAACTATGGTTCGGAAGAAGTGGGTATCCTTTCAACTTGTTGCTTGGTTTCCTTTCAAAATCTCCATCCAGTCTTCTCAATCTCAAATCAGATTTCAAATTCACCTGTATGAGAAGATTATAGTATTAAACCAAGTAACAAAAAAAATCAGGTGACCAGAAAAAAAATCTTCTTAAAAACGCCAGTCCCCGGCAACGGCGCCAAAATTTGGTGGGTGTCGAGATCACCAAAAATGGGACTGGTGCAAGTTGATTTCTTTAAGAAAAAGAAAATAATGGGGGGACATTTGATGATAAAAAGAAATAACTAAATAAGCTTAGCAAATTTACCATACAAATGCATGGGTTAGACTACATTTTGGTCAAGTTTTGTGGAATTCTAAAAAACGTCCAAAATTTAGTTTTTTTGCAAGGTTTTATTAAAGCAACTTTGTTTCACTTTCATACTAACTTGTCGTTATTATTACGCTTAGCAAATTTACCACACAAATGCATGGGTCCAGACCTATGTTTGGGTCAAGTTTCATGAAATTCTGAGAACGTTCAAAATTTAGATGTGTTGCACGGTTATATTAAAGAAAGTTGTATCCCTCATACTAACTTGTAGTTATAATTACGCTTAGCAAATTTACCATACAAATGCATGGGTCTACACCTATGTTTGGGTCAAGTTTTCTGGAATTCTTAGAAATGTTCAAAATTTAGCTGTTTTGCATGATTTTACCAAAGCAAGTTTGTTTTACATTCATACAAACTTGTAGCTATTATTACGCTTAGCAAATTTACGCACAAATGCATGGGTCTAGACCTACGTTTGCGTCAAGTTTCGTGAAATTCTGAGAACGTTCCAAATTTAGCTGTTTTGCACGGTTTAATTAAACAAAGTTTGTTTCCCTTTCATACTAACTTCTAGTTATGATTATGCTAAGCAAATTTACCACACAAATACATAGGTCTAGACCTACGATTGGGTCAAGTTTCGTGGATTTCTGAGAACATACAAAATTTAGCCGTTTCGCATTGTTTTATTAAAGAAAGTTTGTCTCCCTTTCATACTAACTTGTAGTTATTATTACTCTAGGAAAATTTACCACACAACGTTCGATATTTAGCTGTTTTGCACGATTTTATTAAAGAAAGTTTGTTTATCTTTCATACTAACCTGTACTTATTTTTACACTTAGCCAATTAACCACACAAATGCATCAATCTAGAGCTACCTCTGGGTCAAGTTTCATAGAATTTTGAGAACGTTCATTTAGATATTTTGCACGATTTTATTAAAGAAAGTTTGTTTCCTCATACTAACTTGTTGTTATTGTTACGCTTAGAAAATATACCATACAAATGCTTGGGTCTACACCTACGTTTGGGTTATGTTTTGTGAAATACTAAAAAACGTTAAAAATTTAGATGTTTTGCACGGCTTTATTGAAGCAAGTTTGTTTCACTTTCAGACTAACTTTTAGTTATTATTACGCTTAGCAAATTTACCACACAAATGTATGGCTCTAGACCTATGTTTGGGTCAAGTTTCATGGAATTTTAAAAACGTTCGAAATTTTACTGTATTGCACGGTTTTATTAAACAAATTTTGTTTCTTGTAAATACTAACTCTTACTTATGATTACGCTATTAAATTTACCACAAAAATACATAGGTCTAGACCTACGATTGGCTAAAGTTTCGTGGAATTCCGAGAACGTTCAAAATTTAGCCGTTTCGCAGGGTTTTATTAAAAAATGTTTGTTTCCCTTTCATGCTAACTTGTGGTTATTATTATGCATAGAAAATTTACCACACAAATGCATGGGTCCAGACCTACGTTTGTGTCAAGTATCGTGGGATTTTGAAAACGTTCAATATTTAGCTGTTTTGCACGGATTTATTAAAGAAAGGTTGTTTCTCAATCATACTAACTTGTAGTTATTTTTACGCTCAACTAATTTACCACAAAAATGCATCGCTCTAGACCTACGTTTGGGTCAAGTTTAATGGAATTTTGATAACGTTCAATATTTAGCTGTTTTGTATGGTTTTATTAAAGAAAAATTGTTTCCCTTTCATATTAATTTATAGTTATTATTATGCTTAGAAAATTTACTATACAAATGCATGGATCTAGACCTATGCTTGGGTCAGGTTTTGTCGAATTCTGAAAAACGTTCAAAATTTAGTTATTTTGCACGGTTTTATTAAGGCAAGTTTTTTTCACTTTAAAACTAACTTGTAGTTATTATTTCGCTTGGCAAATTTACCACACAAATGCATGGGTTTAGACCTACATTCGGGTCAAGTTTCATGGAATTCTAAAAACGTTCAAAATGTAGCTGTTTTATACGGTTTTATTAAAGAAAGTTTGTTTTTCTTTCATACTAACTTGTAGTTTATTATTATGCTTAGCAAATCTACCATACAAATGGTTAGGTCTACACCTACGTTTGGGTCAAATTTTGTGGAATTATGAAAAATGTTAACAATTAAGCTGTTTTGCACGATTTTATTGAAACAAGTTTGTTTCACTTCCATACTAACTTGTAGTTATTATTACGCTAAGCAAATTTACCACAGAAATGCATGGCTCTAGACCTAAGTTTTGAGTCAAGTTTCCTGTAATTCTAAGAACGTTCAAAATTTTGCTGTTTTTAACGATTTTATTAAACAAAGTTTGTTTCCTGTTCATACTAACTCTTAGTTATGATTACGCTAAGCAAATTTACCACACAAATACATAGGTCTAAACGTACGATTGGGTAATGTTTCGTGAAAATCTAAGAACATTCAAAATTTAGCCGTTTTGCACGGTTTTATTAAAGAAAGTTTGTTTCCTTTTCATACTAACTTGTAGTTATTATTATCCTTAGCAAATTTATCTCACAAATACATAGGTCTAGACCTACGTTTGTGTCAAGTTTCGTGGAATTTTGAGAACGTTCAGTATTTAGCTGTTTTGCATGGATTTTTTTAAGAAAGATTGTTTCTCTTCCATACTAACTTGTAGTTATTTTTACATTCAGCCAATTTACCACACAAATGCATCGCCCTAGACCTACGTTTGGGTCAAGTTTCATGAAATTCTGAGAACGTTCAACATTTAGCTGTTTTGCACGGTTTTATTAAGAAAAGTTTGTTTCTCTTTCATACTAACTTGTAGTTATTATTACGCTTAACAAATTTACCACACAAATGCATGGTTCTAGAGCTACTATTGGGTCAAGTTTCGTATAATTCTGAGAACGTTCGATATTTAGCTGTTTTGCACGGTTTCATTAAAGAAAGTTTATTTATCTTTCATACTAACTTGTAATTATTTTTACGCTTAGCCAATTAACCACACAAATGAATCGCTCCAGGTTAAGTTTCATTGAATTTTAAGAACGTCCAAAATTCATATGTGTTGCACGGTTATATTAAAGAAAGTTTGTATCCCTTATACTAACTTATAGTTATTATTACGCTTGACAAATTTACCATACAAATGCATGGGTCTACACCTATGTTTGGGTCACGTTTTCTGGAATTCATAGAAACGTTCAAATTTTCCTTGTTTTACACGATTTTACCAAAGCAAGTTTGTTTCACTATCATACGAACTTGTGGTTATTATTACGCTTAGCAAATTTACGCACAAATGCATTGGTCTAGACCTACGTTTGCGTCAAGTTTCGTGAAATTCTGAGAACGTTCAAAATTTAGCTGTTTTGCATGGTTTTATTAAACAAAGTTTGTTTCCCTTTCATACTAACTTGTAATTATGATTATGCAAAGCAAATTTACCACAAAAATACATAGGTCTAGACCTACGATTGGGTCAAGTTTCGCGGAATTCTGAGAACATTCAAAATTTTAGCCGTTTCGCATGATTTTATTAAAGAAAGTTTATCTCCTTTTCATACTAACTTGTAGTTATTATTACGCTGGGAAAATTTACCACACAAATGCATGGGTCTAGAGCTACATTTGGGTCAAGTTTCGTGGAATTATGAGAATGTTCGATATTTAGCTGTTTTGCACGGTTTTATTAAAGAAAGTTTGTTTATCTTTCATACTAACCTGTAATTATTTTTACACTTAGCCAATTAACAACACAAATGCATCAATCTAGAGCTACGTTTGGGTCAAGTTTAATAGAATTTTGAGAACGTTCAAAATTTAGATGTTTTGCACGATTTTATTAAAAAAATATATACCATACAAATGCATGGTCTATACCTATGTTTGGGTCAAGTTTTCTGGAATTCTGAGAAACGTTCAAAATTTAGCTTTTTTGCATGGTTTTAACAAAGCATGTTTGTTTCACTTTCATACAAACTTGTAGTTATTATTACGCTTAGAAAATTTACCACACAAATGCATGGGTCTAAACCTACGTTTGGGTCAGGTTTCGTCGAATTCTGAGAACGTTCAAAATTTAGCCGTTTCTCATGGTTTTATTAAAGAAACTTTGTCTCCCTTTCATACTAACTTGTAGTTATTATTACGCTTAGCAAATTAACCATGTAAATGCATGGGTCTAGACCTACGTCTGTGTTAAGTTTCATATAATTCTGATAACGTTCAATATTTAGCTGTTTTGCACTGTATTAATAAAGAAAGTTTGTATTTCTTTTATACTAACTTATAGTTATTTTTACGCTTAGCCAATTTACCACACAAATGCGTCTATCTAGATCTAACTTTGGGTCAACTTTCATGGAATTCTTAGAATGTTCAAAATTTAGCTGTTTTACACGGTTTTATTAAAGAAACTTTGTTTTGCATTCATACAAACTTATAGTTATTACTACGTTTAGCAAATTTACAATACAAATGCATGGGTCTAGACCTACGTTTGTGTCAAGTTTTGTGGAATTTTGAAAAACGTTCCGAATTTAGATGGTTTGTACGGTTTTATTAAGGAAAGTTTGTTTCCCTTTCATACAAACTTGTAGTTATGATTATGCTAAGCAAATTTACCACACAAATACATGGGTGTAGACCTAGGATTGGGTAGAGTTTCGTGGAATTCTGAGAACGTTCAACACTTAGTTGTTTTGTACGGATTAATTAAAGAAAGTTTGTTTTCCTTTCATTCTAACTTGTAGTTATTATTACGCTTAGCAAATATACCATACAAATGCATGGGTCTAGACCTATGTTTGAGTCAAGTTTCGCGGAATTCTTAGAACGTTTAATATTTAGCTGTTTTGCACGGTTTTATTAAAGAAGGTTTGTTTCTCTTTCATAATAACATGTAGTTATTATTACGCTTCGCAAATTTACCACACAAACGCATGGGTCTAGACCTACAGTTGGGTCAAGTATCGTGGAATTTTGAGAACGTTCAATATTTAGTTGTTTTGCACGGTTTTATTAAAGAAGTTTGTTTTCCTTTCATACTAACTGGTAGTTATAATTACTCTTATCAAATTTACCACACAAATGCAAGGGTCTTGACCTACATTTGGTTCAAGTTTCATGGAATTTTGAGAACGTTCAAAATTTAGCTTTTTTGCACGGTTTTATTAACACAAGTTTGTTTCCCTTTCATGCCAACTTGTAGTTATGATTACACTAAGCCAATGTACAACACAAATGCATGAGACCTACATTTGGTTCCAATTTCGTGGAATTCTAAAAAAAGGTTCAAAATCTAGCAGTTTTGTACGATTTTTTTAAAGCAAGTTTGTTTCAGTTTCATACTAACTTATAGTTATCATTACGCTTAGCAAATTTACCACACAATTGCATGGGTCTATACCTACATTTGTGTTAAGTTTCATGGAATTTTGAGAACGTTCACAACTAAGCTGTTTTGCACGGTTTTATTAAAGTAAGTTTGTTTCACTTTCATACTACCTTGTAGTTATGATTATACTATGCAAATTTACCATACAAATACATGAGTCTAGGCGTACGATTGGGTCAAGTTCCGTGTAATTCTCAGAACGTTCAAAATTTAGCCGTTTCGCACGATTTTATTAAAGAAAGTTTGCTTCCTGTTCATACTAACATGTAGTTATGATTACGCTATGCAAATGTACGACACAAACGCATGGGTCTAGACCTACGTTTGGGTCCAGTTTCGTGAAATTCGAAAAATGTTCAAAATTTAGCTGTTTAGTACGATTTTTGAAAAGCATGTTTATTCCTCTTTCGTACTAACTTGTAGTTATGATTACGCTAAGCAAATGTACCACACAAATGCATGAGTCTAGACCTACGTTTTGTTCCAATTTCATGGAATTCTAAAAACGTTCAAAATTTAGCTATTTTCTATGAATTTTTTAAAGCAAGTTTGTTTCAGTTTCATACTAACTTGTAGTTATGATTATGCTAAAGAAATTTACCACACAAATGCGTCGGTTTAGAACTACGTTTGGGTCATGTTCCGTGGAATTTTTAGAATGTTAAAAATTTAGATGTATTGCATGGTTTTATTGAAAAATGTTTGTTTCCTTACATACTAACTTGAAGTTATTATTACGACTAAGCAAATTTACCACACAAAGGCATGGGTCTAGACCTACGTTTGGGTCAAGTTTCGTGGAATTCTGAGAACATTCAAAATTTAGCTATTTTGCACGGTTTTATTAACACAAGTTTGTTTGCCTTTCATACTAACTTGTAGTTACTATTACGCTCAGAAAATTTACCACACAAATGCATGGGTCTATACCAACGTTTGGGTCAAGTTTCGTAGAACTCTGAGAACGTTCAATAATTAGTTGTTTTGCACAGTTTTATTAAAACATGTTTATTTTCCTTACATACTAACTTGTAATTATTATTATGCTTAGCAAATTTACCATAAAAATACATGGTTTAGACCTACGTTTGGGTCAAGTTTTGTTGAATTCTGAGAACATTCAAAATTAGATGTTTTGCACGGTTTTATTAAAGCAAGTTTCATTCCTTGTCATACTAACTTGTAGTTATTATTACGCTTAGCAAATTTACAACACAAATGCATGGGCCTAGACCATTGTTTGGGTCAAGTTTCGTGGAATTCTGAGAATATTCAAAATTTAGCTGTTTTGCACAGTTTTATTAAAGCAAGTTTGATTCACTTTCATACTAACTTGTAGGCATTATTACGCTTAGCAAATTTACCACACAAATGGATGGGTTTGGACCTACGTTTGCTTCAAGTTTCGTGGAATTATGAGAACGTTCAAAATTTAGATGTTTTTCATGGTTTTATTAAAGCAAGTGTGATTCACTTTCATACTAACTTGTAGCTATTATTACGTTTAACAACTTTACCACACAAATGGACGGGTGTGGACCTACATTTGGTCACGTTTCGTGAAATTCTAAGAACGTTTGTACGGTTTTATTAACACAAGTTTGTTCCCCTTTCGTGTAATACTAACTTGTAGTTATTATTACGCTTAGCAAATTAACCACACAAATACATGGGTCCAGACCTGTGTTTGGGTCAAGTTTCATGAAATTCTGAGAACATTCAAAATTCTGTTTTGCACGGTTTTATTAAAGAAAGTTTGTTTCTCTTTCATACTAACTTGTAGTTATTATTACGATTAGCAAATTTACCACACAAATGCATAGATATAGACCTACGTTTGGCTCAAGTTTCGTGGAATTCTGAGAATGTTAAACTTTAACTGTTTTGCACGGTTTTATTCAACTTAGATTGTTTCCCTTTCATACTATCTTGTAGTTATTATTACGCTTAGCTAATTTACCACAGAAATGCATGGGTCTAGACCTGCGTTCGGGTGAAGTTTCGTTAAATTCGGAGAACGTTCAACATTTAGTTATTTTCCACGGTTTAATTAAAGTAAGTTTGTTTTCCTTCCATACTAACTTGTAGTTATTATTAGGCTTAGCAAATTTACCACACAAATGCATGGGTCTAACCTACGATTGGGTCAAAGTTCATGGAATTCTGAGAACATTCAAATTTTAGCTATTTTGCACGGTTTTATTAAAGAAAGTTTGTTTTCCTTTCATACTTACTTGTATTTATGATTATGCTAAGCAAATTTACCACATAAATACATGGGTCTAGACCTACAATTCCGTCAAGTTTCGTGGAATTCTGAGAACGTTCAAAATTTAGCCGTTTCGCACGGTTTTATTAAATAAAGTTTGTTTCCCTTTCATATTAACTTGTAGTTCTTATACGCTTAGCAAATTTACCACACAAATGCATGGGTCTAGACCTACGTTAGGTCATATTTCGTGGAATTGTGAGAATTTTCTAAATTTAGTTGTTTTGAACGGTTTTATTAAAGCATGTTTGATTCACTTTCATACTAACTTGTAGTTATTATTACGCTTAGCAAATATACCATGCAAATGCATGGGTCTAGACCTTTCGTGTGAGTCATGTTATGTGGAATTCGGAAAAATGTTCAAAATTTAGCTGTTTTGCGCGGTTTTATTAAAGCAAATTTGTTTCACTTTTATACTAACTTGTAGTTATTATTACATTTAGCAAATTTTACCACACAAATTCATGGGTCTAGACCTACATCTCGGTCAAGTACCAATGGAATTCTGAGAACGTTCAAAATTTAGCTGTTTTGCACGGTTCTATTGAAAAAAGTTTGTTTTTGTTTCATACTAACTTGTAGTTATGATTATGCTAAGCAAATTTACCATACGAATACATGGGCCTAGACCTACGATTGGCTCAAGTTTCGTGGAAATCTTAGAACATTCTAAATTTAGCCGTTTCGCACGGTTTTATTAAATAAAGTTTATTTTCCTTTCATACTCACTTGTAGTTATGATTACGCTAAGCAAATGTACCACACAAATGCATGAGTCTCGACCTACTTTGGTTCCAATTTCGTGGAATTCTAAAAACGTTCAATGTAGCTGTTATTTACAATTTTTTTAAAGCAAGTTTGTTTCAGTTTCATACTAACTTGTAGTTATGATTACACTAAGCAAATTTAGCCCACAAATGCATGGGTTTAGAACAACATTTGGGTGAAGTTTAGTGGGATTCTGAGAACGTTCAAAATTTAGCGAGATTATACGATTTTATTAAAATAATTTGTTTCCTTAGATACGAACATGTAGTTATTATTACGCTAAGCAAATTTACCGCACAAATGCATGGGTCTACACCAACGTTTGGGTCAAGTTTCATGGAATTCTGAGAACGTTTAAAATTTAGCTATTTTGCACGGTTTTTATTACGCTTAGCAAATTTACCACACAAATGCATGGGTCTAGACCTACGTTTAGGTTAAGTTTCGTGGAATTTACAGAATTTTAACAATTTAGCTATTTTGCATGGTTTTATTAAAGAAAGTTTGTTTCCTTTTCATAATAACTTGTAGTTATTATTACGCTTAGCAAATTTACCACACAAATGCATGCGCCTAGACCTACGTTTGGGTCAAGTTTCGTGGAATTTTGAGAATTTTCAAATTTAGCTGTTTTCCACGATTTTATTAAACCAAGTTTGATTCACTTTCATACTAACTTGTAGGTATTATTACGTTAGCAAATTTACCACATAAATGCATGGGTCTAGACCTACGTTTGGGTCAAGTTTCTTGGAATTCTGAGAGCGTTCAAAATATAGCTGTTTTGCACAATTTTATTAAAGCAAGTTTGTTTCCCTTTCATACTACCTTGCAATTACTATTACGCTTAGAAAATTTACCATACAAGTGCGTGGGTCTAAACCTACGTTTGGGTCAAGTTTCGGAAAATTCTGAGATCGTTCAAAATTTATCTGTTTTGCATGGTTTTATTAAAGCAAGTTCGTTTCCCTTTCATACTAATTTGTGGTTATTATTACGCTTAGAAAATCTACCATACAAAATGCATGGGTCAAGACCTACGTTTGGGTCAAGTTTCGGAAAATTCTGAGAACGTTCAAAATTTAGTTTTTTTGCACGGTTTTATTAAAGACTGTTTGTTTGATTTTCATAGTAACTTGTAGTACTTATTATGCTTAGCAAATTTACCACACAAACGCATATGTCTAGACCTACGTTTGGATCAAGTCTGGAATTCTGAGAACGTTCAAAATTTCGCTGTTTTGCACGATTTTATTAAACATAGTTTGTTTTCCTTTCAAACTAAGTTGTAGATATGATTATGCTATGCAAATTTATAACAGAAATACATGGGCCTAGACCTACGATTGGGTCAAGTTTCGGTGGAGTTCCTAGAACGTTTAAAATTTAGTCGTTCCGAACAGTTTTATTAAAGAAAGTTTGTTTTCCTTTCATACTAACTTGTAGTAATAGCAAATTTACCATACAAATGCATGGGTCTAGACTTACGTTTGGGTCAAGTTTCATAAAAATCTGAAAAACGTTCAAAATTTAGCTATTTTGCATGGTTTTCTTAAAGCAAGTTTGTTTCACTTTCATTCAAACATATAGTTATTATTACGTTTAGAAAAATTTACCACACAAATCCATGGTTCTAGACCTACGTTTGGGTCAAGGTTCATGGAATTCTGATAACGTTCAAAATTTAGCTGTTTTACACGGTTTTGATTAAAGAAAGTTTGTTTTCCTTTCATACTAACTTGTAGTTATTATTATGCTTAGCAAATTTTTCATACAAATGCATGGGTCTTGGCATATGTTTGGGTCAAATTTTGTGGAATTCTGAGAACGTTCAAAATTTAGCCATTTTGCACGATTTTTTTCAAGCAAGTTTCTTTCCGTTTCATACTAACTTGTAATTATTATTATGCTTTGCAAATTTACTATACAAATGCATGGGTCTAGACCTACGTTTGGGTCAAATTTTGCGGATTTCGGAAAAACGTTCAAAATTTAGCTTTTCTCCACAGTTTTATTAAACCAAGTTTGTTTCACTTTTATTCTAACTTATAGTTATTATTATGCTTCGCAAATTTATCACACGAATCCATGGGTCTAGACCTACTTTTGGGTCAAGTTTCATGAAATTTTGAGAACATTCAAAATTTAGCTGTTTTACATGGTTTTATTAAAGAAAGTTTATTTCATTTTCATACTAACTTGTAGTTCTTATTATGCTTAGCAAATTTTCCATACAAATGCATAGGTCTAGGCCTATTTTTGGGTCAAATTTTGTGGAATACTGAGTACGTTCAAAATTTAGTTGTTTTGCACGATTTATTTAAAACAAGTTGCTTTCCCTTTCCTATTAATTTGTAGTTATTATTACGCTTAGCCAATTTACCACCCAAATGTATGGGACTAGACCTACGTTTGGGTCAAGTTTTGTGGAATTCTGAGAATGTTCAAAATTTAGCTATTTTGAACGGTTTTATTAAAGTAAGATTGATTCACTTCAAACTAACTTGTTGCTCTTATTACGCTTAGTAAATTGAGCACACAAATGCATGGGTGTAGATCTACGTTTGGATCATGTTTCGTGGACTTCTGAGAACGATC
This sequence comes from Sesamum indicum, assembly GCF_026168435.1. Lineage (NCBI taxonomy): Eukaryota > Viridiplantae > Streptophyta > Magnoliopsida > Lamiales > Pedaliaceae > Sesamum > Sesamum indicum. Next base: position 13,771,172 of record NC_142662.1, on the reverse strand, counting down.
AAAATTTAGCTATTTTGTACGATTTTATTAACACAAGTTTGTTTCCCTTTCGTACTAAGTTGTAGTTAATATTACGATACGTTTGGGTCAAGTTCCGTAGAATTTTGAGAACATTCAAAATTTAGCTGTTTTGCACGGTTTTAATAAACCAATTTAGTTTCCCTTTCATTCTAACTTCTAATTGTTATCACTCTAAGAAAATTTATCACAAAAATGCATGGGTCTAGACGTACGTTTGAGTCAAGTTTCGTGGAATTCTGAGAACGTTCAATATTTACCTCTTTTGTACGGTTTTATTAAAGAAAATTTGTTTTTCTTTCATACTAAGTTGTAGTTATTACTACGCTCAGCAAATTTATCACACAAATACATTGCTCTAGACCTACGTTTGGGTCATGTTTCGAGGTATTCTTAGAACGTTCAAAATTAAGTTGTTTTGTACGATTTTATTAAAATAAGTTTGTTTCCCTTTCATACTAACTTATAGTTATGATTACGCTAAGCAAATGTACCACACAAATGCCTGGGTCTACACCTACATTTCGCTTAAGTTTCGTGGAATTCTGAGAACGTACAAAATTTAGCTGTTTTGCATAGTTTTATTAAAGAAACTTTGTTCCTCTTTATAATGACATGTAGTTATTATTTTGCTTAGCAAATTACCACACAAATTACCACACAAATGCGTTTGGGTCAAGTTTCGTGGATTTCTGAGAACGTTCAAAATTTAGCTGTTTTGCACGGTTTTATTAAACCAAGTTTGTTTCCGATTCATACTAACTTGTAGTTATGATTACAGTAAGAATTTACCACACAAATGCATGGGTCAAGACCTACATTAGGGTCAAGCTTCATGGAATTCTGAGAACGTTCAAAATTTAGCTGTTTTCCCCGATTTTATTAAAAATAAAATTGTTTCCCTTCCGTACTAAATTATTGTTATTATTACGCTAAGCCAATTTTACCACAGAAGTGCATCGGTCTAGACCTAAGTTTGGGTCCAGTATCATGGAATTCTAAAAACGTTCAAAATTTAGTTGTTTTGTATGATTTTGTAATGAAAGTTTGTTTCAATTTCATACTAATTAGTTATGATTACGATAAGCAAATTTACCACACAAATACAAGTTAGACCTACGTTTGGGTCGAGTATCGTGGAATTTTGAGAACATTCAAAATTTAGCTGTTTTACACGATTTTATTAAAGCAATTTTGTTTCCATTTCATACTAACTTGCTGTTATTATTACCTTAGCAAATTTACCACACAAATGCATGGGTCTAGACCTACGTTTGGGTCAAGTTTTGTGGAATTCTAAAAAACGTTCAAAATTTAGCTGGTTTGCATGGTTTTATTAGAGCAACTATGATTCACTTTCATACTAACTTGTATGTATTATTACACTTAGCAAATTAACCACACAAATGCATGGGCATAGACCTAAGTTTGGGTCATGTTTTCTGAAATTATGAAAACTTTCAAAATTTAGTTGTTTTGCACGATTTTATTAAACAAAGTATGTTTCCCTTTCATACTAACTCGTAGTTATGATTACGCTAAGCAAATTTACCAGAGGAATACATGGGTCTAGACCTACGATTGGATCAATTTTCGTGGAATTATGAGAACGTTCAAAATTTAGTTGTTTTGCATGGTTTTATTAAATAAAGTTTATTTCTCTTTCATACTAAGTTGTAGTTATTTTTAAGCTTAGCCAATTTACCACACAAATGGGGGGTCTAGACCTACGATTGGGTCATGCTTCATGCAATTCTGAGAACGTTAAAAATTTAGCTGTGTCGTACGGTTTTATTAAATAAAGTTTATTTCTCTTTCATACTACCTTGTAGTTATTTTTACGCATATCAAATTTTCAACACCAATTCATCGATCTAGACATAAGTTTGGGTCAAGTTATTTAGCTATTTTGCACTATTATATTAAACAATGTATGTTTCCCTTGAATACTAACTTAAAGTTATAATTACGCTAAGCAAATTTACCACACGAATACATGGGTCTAGACCTACGATTGGGTCAAGTTTCATGGAATTCTGAGAGCGTTCAATATTTAGCCATTTCGCACGGTTTTGTTAAAACAAGTTTGTTTCACTTTCATACTAACTTTTAGTTATTATCACGCTTAGCAAATTTACCACACAAATGCATGGGTCTAGACCTACTATTGGGTCAAGTTTCGTGAAATTTTTAGAACGTTCAAAATTTAGCCATTTCGCACGGTTTTATTAAAGAAAGATTGTTTCCCTTTCATACTAACTTGTAGTTATTTTTACGGTTAGCCAATTTATCACACAAATGCATCGGTCTAAACCTACGTTTTGTTCATGTTTCATGTTCCGAGAACGTTAAAAATTTAGCTCTTTTGCACAGTTTTATTAAAGAAAGTTTGTTTCATTTTCATAATAACTTGTAGTTATTATTACTCTTTGCAAATTGATCACACAAATGCATGGGTCTAGACCTACGTTTGTGTCAAGTTTCGTGGAATTCTGATAACGTTCAATATATAGCTGTTTTGCACGGGTTTATTAAAAACGTTTGTTTCTCTTTCATACTACCTTATAGTTATTTTTACGCTTACCAAATTTACAACACCAATGCATCGGCCTAAACCTACATTTGGTCAAGTTTCATAGAATTCTGAGAACGTTCAATATAGTTATGATTACGCTAATACTAACTTATAGTTATGATTACGCTAATTAAATTTACCACACGAATACATGGGTCTGAACCTACGATAGAGAGTTAAAACTTTAGCCGTTTCGCACAGCTTTTTTGAAGCAAGTTTGTTTTCACTTTCATACTTGCTTGTAGTTATTATCACGCTTAGCAAATTTACCACACAAATGCATGGGTCTAAACCTACGTTTGGGTCAAGTTTCGTGGAATTCTTAGAATGTTCAAAATTTAGTTGTTTTGCGCGGTTTTATTAAACAAAGTTTGTTTCCCCTTCATACTAACTTGTAGTTATGATTAAGATTAGCAAATTTAACACAGAAATACATGTGTCTAGGCCAACGATTGGGTCAAGTTTTGTAAAATTCTGAGAACGCTAGAAATTTAGCCGTTTCGCACGGTTTTATTAAAGAAAGTTTGTTTCTCTTTTATACTAACTAGCTGTTATTATCACGCTTAGCAAATTTACCACACCAATGCATGTGTCTAGACCTACGATTGGGTCAAGTTTCGTGAAATTCTGAGAACGCTCATAATTTAGCTGTTATGCATGGTTTTATTAAACAAAGTATCTTTCCCTTTCATACTAACTTGAAGTTATGATTACGTTAAGAAAAGTTACCACACGAATACATAGGTCTAGACCTATGATTGGATCATGTTTCGTGGAGTTCTGAGAACGTTCAAAATTTGGCCGTTTCGCACGGTTTTATTAAAGAAAGTTTGTTTTCCTTTCATACTAACTTGTAGTTATTATAACGCTTCGCAAATTTACAACACAAATGTATTGGTCCAGACTTTCATTGGGTCAAGTTTCGTGGAATTCTGAGAACGTTCTAATTTAGCTATTTTGCACGGTTTTATAAAACAAAGTTTCATTTTCTTTTACACTAACTTGTACTTATGATTATGCTTAGTAAATTTTTCACACAAATACATGTGTTTATTCCTACGATTGGATCAAGTTTTGTGATATTTTGAGAACGTTCAAAATTTAGCCGGTTCTGTACGGTTTTATTAAATAAAGTTTGTTTTCCTTTCATACTGACTTACAGTTATTATCACGCTTTGCAAATTTACCACCCAAATGCATGGTCTAGACCGACGTTTGGGTAAGATTTCATGGAATTTTGAGAATGTTCAAAATATAGTTGTTTTTCACGATTTATTAAACAAACTATGTTTCCCTTTCGTACTAACTTGTACTTTTGATTACATTAAGCAAAATTACCACCTAAATACATGGGTCTAGACTAATGATTGGGTCAAGCTTCGTCGAATTTTGAGAACGTTCAAAATTTAGCTGTTTTGCCCGATTTTATTAATCATAGTACGTTTCCCTTTCATATTAACTTGTAGTTATAATTACGCTTTGCAAATTTACCACACAAATGCATGGGTCTAGACATACGTTTGGGTCAAGTTTCGTGTAATTCTGAGAACGTTCAAAATTTAGACGTTTCACACGGTTTTATTAAAGAAAGTTTGTTTCACTTTCAAACTGACTTGTAGTCACGCTTAGCAAATTTACCACACAAATCCATGGGTATAGACCTACGTTTGGTTCAAGTATCGAGGAATTCTGACAAAGTTCAAAATTTTAGTGGTTTTCCACGGTTTTATTAAAGCAAGTTTGTTTACCTTTCATTCTAACTTGAAGTTATGATTACACTTAGCAAATTTACCACACAAATGCATGGGTCTAGACATATATTTGGGTCATGTTTCGTGGAATTTTGAGAATGTTCAGAATTTAGCCGTTTCGTACGAGTTTATTAAAGAAAGTTTGTTTTTCTTTCATACTAACTTGTAGTTATTATTACGCTTAGCAAATGTACCATACAAATGCATGTCTAGACCTACGTTTGGGTCATATTTTGTGGAATTCTGAAAAACGTTCAAAATTTAGCTAATTTGCACGATTTACTAAAATAAGTTTGTTTCACTTTCATACTAACTTGTAGTTATGATTATGCTAGACAAATTTACCACACGAATACATGGCTCTAGACCTACGATTGGGTCATGTTTCGTGGAATTACGAGAATGTTAAAAATTTGGACGTTTCGCACGGTTTTTTAAATGAAAGTTTGTTTCCATTTCATACTAACTTGTAGTTATTATAACACTTAGCAAATTTACCACACAAATGCATGGTGGTAAAGTTTCGTGGAATTCTGAGAACGTTCAAAATTTAGCCGTTTCGCACGATTTTTTTGAAGCAAGTTTGTTTCACTTTCATACTAACTCTTAGTTATTATCACGCTTAGCAAATTTACCACACAAATGCATGGGTCTAAACCTACGTTTGCGTCAAGTTTCGTGGAATTCTTAGAACGTTAAAAAATTTAGCTATTTTGTGAGGTTTTATTAAACAATTTTTTTCCCCTTCATACTAACTTGTAGTTATGATTAAGATTAGCAAATTTAGCACACAAATACATGTGTCTAGGCCAACGATTTGGTCATGTTTTGTGAAATTCAGAGAACGTTAAAAATTTAGCCGTTTCGCACGGTTTTATTAAAGAAAGTTTATTTCTCTTTTATACTAACTAGCAATTATTATCACGCTTAGCAAATTTACCACACAAATGCATGTGTCTAGACCTACGATTGGGTCAAGTTTCGTGAAATTCTGAGAATGTTCGTAATTTAGCTGTTATGCATGGTTTTATTAAACAAGTATGTTTCCCTTTCATACTAACTTATAGTTATGATTACGTTAAGCAAATTTACCACACAAATACATGGGTATAGACCTATGATAGGATCATGTTTCGTGGAATTCTAAGAATGTTCAAAATTTGGCTGTTTCGCACGATTTTTTTAAAGATAGTTTGTTTCTCTTTCATACTAAGTTGTAGTTATTATAACACTTAACAAAAGATCCACACAAATGCATGGATCTAGACTTACATTGGGTAAAGTTTCGTGGAATTCTGATAACGTTCAAATTTAGTTGTTTTGCACGATTTTATAAAACAAAGTTTGTTTCCCTTTTATATTAACTTGTAGTTATGATTACGCTTAGCAAATTATCCTCACAAATACTTGTGTCTAGACCTACGATTGGGTCAAGTTTCCTGAAATTCTGAGAGCGTTCAAAATTTAGCCGTTCTGTACGGTTTTATTAAAGAAAGTTTGTTTTTCTTTCATACTGACTTGTAGTTATTATCACGCTTAGCAAATTTTCCACCCAAACACATGGTCTAGACTAACGTTTGGGTAAAGTTTTGTGGGATTCTTAGAGCATTCCAAATTTAGTTGTTTTGCACGGTTTTATTAAACAAACTATGTTTCTCGTTCATACTAACTTGTGGTTATGATTACGCTAAGAAAAATTACCACACAAATACATGGGTCTAGACCAATGATTGGGCCAAATTTCACCGATTTCTGAGAACGTTCAAAATTTAGCTGTTTTGCACGATTTTATTAAAACAAGTTTGTTTGACTTTCATGCTGACTTGTAGTTATTTTTACGCTTAGCCAATTTACCACACAAATGCATGGGTCTAGACCTACGTTTGGGTCAAGTTTTACGGAATTCTGATAACGTTAAAATTTTAGCTTTTTGCACGATTTTATTAAAGAAAGTTTGTTTCCCTTTCATTCTAACTTATAATTATTATTGCACTTAGCAAATTTACCATACAAATGCATGGGTCTAGACATACGATTGGGTTAAGTTTTGTGGAATTCTGAAAAACATTCAAAATTTAGCTGTTTTTACTGGTTTTATTAAAGAAAGTTTATTTCCCTTTTCACTTATGAATACGCTAAGCAAATTTCCCACGCAATTGCATTCGTCTAGACCAACGTTTGGATCAAGTTTCGTGGAATTATGAGAATGTTCAAAATTTAGCTATTTTGCACGGTTTATTAAAGCAAGTTTGTTTCCCTTTTATATTAACTTGTATTCATTAGTACGCTAAGCAAATTTACCACACAAATGCATGAGTCAAGACCTACATTAGGGTCAAGTTTCATGGAATTATGAGAACGTTCAAAATTTAGCTATTTATGATTAGCTTAGCAAATTTACCACACAAATGCAAGGGTCAAGACATATGTTTGTGTAAAGTTTCGTGAAATTCTGAAAACGTTCTAGATTTAGCTGTTTTGTGTGGTTTCATTAAATTAAGTTTGTTTCTCTTTTATACTAACTTTTATTCATTAGTACGCTAAGCAAATTTACCACACAAATACATGGGTCAAGACCTACATCAGGGTCAAGTTTCACGGAATTCTGAGAACTTTCAAAATTTAGCTGTTTTGCACGGTTATATTAAAGAAAGTTTGTTTCTCTTTCATAATAACTTATAGTTATTAAGCTTAGCAAATTTACCTCACAATTGCATGGGTCAAGACCTACGTTTGGGTCATGTTTCGTGGAATTATGAGAACGTTTAAAATTTAGCTATTTTACACGGTTTTATTAAACATAGTATGTTTCCCTTTCATACTAAGTTGTAGTTATAATTACGCTTTGCAAATTTACCACACAAATGAATGGGTTTAGACATACCTTTGGGTCAAGATTCGTGGAATTCTGAGAACGTTTAAAATTTAGATGTTTCACACGATTTCTTAAGGAAAGTTTGTTTCCCTTTCATACTGACTTGTAGTTATTATCACGTTTAGAAAATTTACCACACAAATCCATGGGTATAGACCTACGTTTGGTTCAAGTATCGAGGAATTCTGAGAACGTTCAAAATTTTAGCTGTTTTGCACGGTTTTATTAAAGCATGTTTGTTTTCCTTTCATACTAACTTGAAGTTATGATTACGCTTAGCGAATTTACCACACAAATGCATGGGTTTAGACATACGTTTGAGTCAAGTTTTATGGAAGTTTGAGAACGTTTAAAATTTAGCCGTTTTGTACGGTTTATTAAATAAAGTTTATTTTCCTTTCATACTAACTTGTAGTTATTATTATGCTTAGCAAATTTACCATACAAATGCATGGGTCTAGAGTTACATTGGGTCAAATTTTGTGGAATTCTGAAAAACGTTCAAAATTTAGCTATTTTGCACGATTTTACTAAAGCAAGCTTGTCTCGCTTTCATAATAACTTGTAGTTATTATTACGCTTAGCAAATTTACGTCACAATTGCATGGGTCAAGACCTACGTTTGGGTCAAGTTTCGTGGAATTCTGAGAACGTTCAAAATTTAGCTATTTTTCACGGTTTTATTAAACATAGTATGTTTCCCTTTCATACTAACTTGTAGTTATAATTATGATTTGCAAATTTACCACACAAATGCATGGGTTTAGACATACAATTGGGTCAAGTTTCGTGGAATTCTGATAACGTTTAAAACTTAAACGTTTCACACGATTTTCTTAAGGAAAGTTTGTTTCCCTTTCATACTGACTTGTAGTTATTATCATGCTTAGAAAATTTACCACACAAATCCATGGGTATAGACCTACGTTCGGTTCAAGTATCGAGGAATTCTGAGAAACGTTCAAAATTTTAGTTATTTTGCACGATTTTATTAAAGAAAGTTTGTTTCCCTGTCATACTAACTTGAAGTTATGATTACGCTTAGCAAATTTACCACACAAATGCATGGGTCTAGACATACGTTTGAGTCAAGTTTCATGGAAGTTTGAGAACGTTAAAATTTAGCCGTTTTGTACGGTTTTATTAATGAAAGTTTATTTTCCTTTCATACTAACTTGTAGTTATTATTATGCTTAGCAAATTTACCATACAAATGCATGGGTCTAGACTTACATTGGGTCAAGTTTTGTGGAATTTTGAAAAACGTTCAAAATTTAGCTATTTTGCACGATTTTACTAAAGCAAGTTTGTTTCACTTTCATACTAACTTGTAGTTATGATTACCTAATCAAATTTACCACACAAATACATGGGTCTAGACTTGTGATTGGGTCATGGTTCGTGAATTCTGAGAACATTTAAAATTTGGCCGTTTCGCACGGTTTTTTTAAACAAAGTTTGTTTCCCTTTCATACTAACTTGTAGTAATTATAACACTTAGCAAATTTACCACACAAATCCATGGGTCTAGACATACATTAGGTCAAGTTTCGTGGAATTCTGAGAACGTTCAAATTTAGTTATTTTGCACGGTTTTATAAAACAATATTTGTTTCCCTTTTATAGTAACTTGTAGTTATGATTACGCTTAGAAAATTTTTCATACAAATGCATATGTCTAGACCTACGATTGTGTCAAGTTTCGTGATATCCTGAGAACATTCAAAATTTAACGGTTTTGTACAGTTTTATTAAAGAAATTTTGTTTCCCTTTCATACGTACTTGTAGTCATTATCACGCTTAGCAAATTTACCATTCAAATGCATGGTCTAAACCGACGTTTAAGTAAAGTTTCGTGGAATTCTGAGAACGTTCAAAATTTAGTTGTTTTGCACGGTTTTATTAAACAAAATTGTTTCCCTTTCATACTAACTTGTACTTATGATTACGCTAAGCAAAATTACCAAACGAATACATGGGTCTAGACCAATGATTGGGTCAAATTTTGTCGAATTCTGAGAATGTTAAAAATTTAGCTATTTTGCACTATTTTATTAAATAAACTTGATTTCTCTTTCATACTAAGTTGTAGTTATTTTTACGCTTAGCCAATTTACCACACAAATGCATGGGTCTAGACCTACGTTTGGGTTAAGTTTCATGGAATTCTGATAACGTTAAAAATTTAGCTGTTTTGCACGATTTTATTAAAGAAAGTTTGTTTCCCTTTCATTCTACCTTGTAGTAATTATTACACTTAGCAAATTTACCATACAAATCCATGGGTCTACACCTACAATTATGGAATTCTGAAAAACATTGAAAATTTAGCTGTTTTGCACGGTTTTTATTAAAGAAAGTTTGTTTTCCTTTCACAATAACTTGTAGTTATGATTACACTAAAGAAATTTACCACACAATTGCATGGGTCTAGACCTCCGTTTGGATAAAGTTTCGTGGAATTCTGATAATGTTAAAAATTTAGCTATTTTGCACAGTTTTATTAAAGCAAGTTTGTTTTCGTTTCATACTAACTTGTATTTATGGTTACGCTTAGCAAATTTACCACACAAATGCATGGGTCAAGACATACGTTTGGGTCAAATTTCCTGGAATTTTGAAACACTTAAAAATTTAGCTGTTTTGTACGATTTTATTGAAGAAAGTTTGTTTCCCTTTCATACTGACTTGTTGTTATTGTCATGCTTAGCAAATTTACCACCGAAATGCTTGGTCTAGAGCGACGTTTGGGTAAGTTTCGTGAAATTCTGAGAACGTTCAAAATTTAATTATTTTGCACGGTTTTATTAAACAAAGTATGTTTCCCTTTCATACTAACTTGTAGTTAATATTACGAAGAGCAAATTTACTATACAAATGCATGGGTCTAGACCTACATTCGGGTCAAGTTTTGTGGAATTCTAGAAAACGTTCAAAATTTAGTTGTTTTGCACAATTTTATTAAAGCAAGTTTGTTTCACTTTCATACTAACTTGTAGTTATTATTACGCTCAGCAAATTTACCACACATGTACGGGTCTAGACCTACGTTTAGGTCAAATTTCATAAAATTTTGAGAATATTCAAAATTTAGCTTTTTTGAACGGTTTTATTGAAAAAAATTTATGTACCTTTCTTACTAACTTGTAGTTATTATCACGACTTAGCAAATTTACCATACAAATGCATGAGTCTAGACCTACGTTTGGGTAAAGTTTCATGGAATTTTGAGAACGTTCAAAATTTAACTATTTGCGCGGTCTTATTAAAGAAAGTTTGTTTCCTTTTTATAATAACTTATAGTTATGATTACGTTAAGCAAATTTACGAAATAAATAGATGGGTCTAGACCTACTATTGCGCCATGTTTCGTAGAATTCTGAGAACGTTCAAAATATGTCCATTTCGAACAGTTTTTACCATACAAATGCATGGCTCTAGACCTGTGTTTGGTTCAAGTTTCGTGGAATTATTAGAATGTTCAACATTTAGCTGTTTTTGCACTGTTTTATTAAATCAATTCATTTTTCTTCCATACTAACTCGTACTTATTATTACGGTTAGCAAATTTACCAAACAAATGAATGGGTCTTGACCAACATTTGGACCATATTTCGTGGAATTCTGACAACGTTCCAAATTTTAGTTGTTTTGCACGATTTTATAACAGAAAGTTCGTTTTCCTTTCATACTAACTTGTAGTTATTATTACGCTTAGCAAATTTACCACACAAATGCATGGGTTTAGACCAACGTTTGGGTGAAGTTTCGTGGAATTTTGAGACAGTTCAAAATTTAGCTATTTTGCACAGCTTTATTAAACAAAGTTTGTTTCCTTTCATACTAGCTTGTAGTTATTATTACGCTAAGCAAATTTACCACACAAATGGTTGGATCTAGACCAACGTCGGGTCAAGTTTCGTTGAATTCTGACAACGTTCAAAATTTAGCTGTTTTGCACATTTTTATTAAAGAACGTTTGTTTCCCTTTAATACTAACTAATAGTTATTTACTACACTTAGCAAATTTACTACACAAAAGCATGGGTCTAATCCTGTGTTTGGTTCAAGTTTCGTTGAAATCTGAGAATGTTCAACATTGAGCTGTTTTGCACTGTTTTTATTAAAGCAATTCGTTTCCCTTCCATACTAACTCGTACTTATTATTATGCTTAGCAAATTTAACACACAAATGCATGGGTCTAGACCAACGTTTGGGTCATATTTCGTGGAATTCTGACAACGTTCCAAATATTTAGTTGTTTTGCACCGTTTTATTAAAGAAAGTTCGTTTTCCTTTAAAACTAACTTGTAGTTATTATTACGCTTATAAAATTTACCACACAAATGCTTGGATCTAGATCAACATTTAGGTCTTATTTGTGGAATTCTGGCAACATTCTAAATTTAGTTGTTTTGCACCGTTTTATTATTTCGTACTTATTATTATACTTAGCAAATTTACCAAACAAATGAATGGGTCTTGACCAACATTTGGGCCATATTTCGTGGAATTCTGACAACGTTCAAAATTTAGTTGTTTTGCACCGTTTTATTAAAGAATGTTGGTTTTCCTTTCATACTAACTCGTAGTTATTATTGCGCTTAGCAAATTTACCACACAAATGCATGGGCCTAGTGTGACGCCCCAAAAATTATAATATATAATTGGGGGATTAATTGGAATATTTTTACGAAAATAGGTTAATTAGTAAATAAATTATAGATTGAATTTGGGATATAATAAAACTTGAACGGGTTAAATTGGAGTTCATTATAATATTTGGGGCAAATTATATTAATTAAGAAAATTTGGAAGGATGTATTAGGTATTTTGAGAAAGATTTAATTAAATAAAATAATAATAATAATATATATGCATAACTAGATATATATATATATATAATAATATACATATATATCTATAGTGAAAAGAAAAAAAAAAAGAAAAGGCTGAGGATGAGAGTGGGGGCCACCGCCCACCCCACACCTCTCTCCTCTCTCTCATTACATGTAATATATATAAGATTACATTATGCAACACAATTGTACTTTAAGAAATTTGCAGTCTTTTACTGTGGACGACGAAAAAAATAGAAAGGTAAGAATTTGTGTTTTAATTTATATTAATTTATATAATTATATTATTTAATTAGTTCATTTGTTAAATGTTGATTATATTGAGCGATGAACTATTCTATCGGAGTATGTTATGATTTTAGCTATCTAAATTAATGTCGTATTAAAATCACATTTGATATAAAAATGATGTAGTTGGTTAATTAAATTAAAAGATTTATTAGATTTAATTAATATTATACTAATTTACACAATTCAATCAGAATGATTAATCAAATATGCAATTATGTGTATTATTGCTTAATTAAATTATATAATAGCGAGAAATTGGTAGAAAATTCATGGAAATATTTCAAAAATTATACTTAATAAATGGTATGTTAATAAAGGGGAAAAATGAAGATTTGTATTTCGATAGAAATGAAATATTAAAGAATTATTAGAAATTGTACAAATGATAGTCAATATTATATTTAAAAGAAATTACGATATTCTTGATATGTTAATTGTGTGTGGTATAACTCATTATAGGATATGGGGGTGAGGTGAAAGGGCTAACAATTAGCGATTGAGTAGAAAGAAACGTTGTGAGGTTGAAGTAAGTAAATAATTAGTATTATCTATATATATTCCTCTTTATTTGTGGTATTACTATTATATGACTTTGTGGTTCATGCTGATATTGTTTTATCTGAAAATATATGCGAGGTGAATGATTTGATTTGATTGACGATACTGTGTACGTGGAATGCGAAGACACGTTGAAATATCATGTTTGTTGTATGTTGTGTTGTGGGTGTCTGAAAATGAGAATGTAATGATATATTGTTTTACATTAGTAGTTGCTTACAAGAATGGTGATATGTGAAAATAAGGGAGTGGTGGAAATTAAATATAATTGTGGCGTGAATACCCCTTGATGTGTTGAAAAGCCTATAAGGCGAAATGAAATAAAAAGAGTTTTGATGCGATATGAGAAAGAAATGAAATGAAAAGAGCTTTGATGAGATGTGAAAAAGATGTGATTTGAAAAGAGTTATTATGCGAAATAAAAGAGCTATGATGCAAATTGAAAGAGCTATGATGCGAAATGAGATTGATGAGCCGGCTGTCAAGGGGATTCACTTAAATTTATATAAGGGTGAGATTGAGTTGACGGGAAAAACACGATATCACATTCTGGTAAGCAAACTAGGATAAATGAAGTTTAATTGATTATTTTATTGTGAGATAGTTATGTGGTGTACTACACTTGATTATGTTGGAGTTAAATTGACTGTAACCCATGCATGTTGCCTACTTGTCCTGTTTGGGCTGTGTTTGATATACATATATAGATAGGGCTGATTATTTACTTACTGAGTGGCAGGCTCATCCCTCTGTTGACATTTTCTTTCAGGAGTAGACTTTGAGGTATCTGACTGTTGAAGAATAGGTCTACGCACTATACTCAGTCAGGTCGGGTTAGTATGCTGTTTTCTCCTCTTGTCAGCTAGAGTACAAATCTTATTTTGTTTGTATAAAGAGAACATAGGCGTAGCGATCAACTGTGGTGGATCACTTGTGGTGTTTGATTTGTATATATGTGATGTTGTGGGTTGCCTATGTCGTTATGACGTTGTGATTACATATGTATATTGATTAGATGATTATGTGCATTTATATATCTAAACACAGGAATTACTATAAGTATGACGTTTAGGGTAGATATAGCCCTTGTAGCGAAGGGGGTGTTACATTAGGTGGTATCAGAGCAGGGATTAGATTTCCTTGGGATAGTAGATGAAATGCCATTTTTATACGTAAGGTGTATATGTTAGGAATCTACTCACATGTGTGTATTTTATATAGGATGGAAGAGTCAAGAGAAAACTCTGCTTGCCCAGCTGAGTCAATAGAGTCTGTGCAGGGTCATGATTCAGGATCAGAACATCAGGGGTTAGAATCCCAAAATAGAAATGCCCTACAACCAGAAATTAACCCTTTTATGCAACAGTTTATGTAAATGATGCAGAGGATGGCTCCACCGCCACAATCACAACCAGAAGATGCAGTTATTGACAAGAATTATGAAATAGTGAGGAGACAGGGGGCAAAAGTATTTGCCTGTACAACTGTCCCTGCTGAAGCAGAAGAATGGCTGAGGAACACGGAAAGGGTGTTGGACAGAATCGAGTGTACTTTTGAGCAAAAGTTGAGGTATGCAGTGTCCTTACTGGAGAAAGATGTCTTACATTGGTGGGAAACAGTTCCAGGGAGCAGGAACCGACCAGCCACTTTGACGTGGAATGACTTTTTGAAAGAATTTGCTGATAAATATACTCCACCAGTCTATAGAAACCGTAAAAAAGTTGAATTCCTGGAATTAAAGCAGAATGAGTTATCTGTTGCTGAATATGAACTGCAATTTGTGAGATTATCAAAATATGCCCCAGAAGAAGTGAGTACCGATGAATTGAGAAATTTAAACATAGCAAATCTTACCTTGTGATTAAGCATTCAACATAGAAAATGGAGTTGAATACACACATTTTCCTTGCACCAAATCCCGTGTCCAGAAACACCTTCATGAGTTGTTGCAAGACGTTGATCAAGATAGGATTTGTCAGATTCCAAAACGTCCACTGTTGATGTACTTAAAGCTATAGTTTCTAAAGTCTTCTTTTTCAAAGACATTAAATGAACTTTAGATGTTGAAATGACTGGACACTTAATAGAAAAATCATTTTCAGGAAGACCCAATGGATTCTCTCGTTCATATTAAGACCCAATGGCAGATGGGATTGATCACAACAACTAGGCATTGATGATTGGAAGGATTTGAGACTGCAACACCCATTTTCTCAATGATTCATCTTCTCAGTTCTCTGTGTTGGATCAATAGTTTTCACTGAACTCATCAAACTAAACCTATTAGGAGTTTGAGAAGCATTAAATTCATTAAGTGGACCAACTAATAACAAATCTTTGATTTTTTTCCTCACTAGAATTCACACTCCACAATGATTCTGCTTCACATTTTATGCTGGTCTCTTTATATGTGGGTTCACTCATGGATTCGGCATCGGCTTTCAAACAAGGTCTATAGCATTCTCTTTGTATGACTCCTAAATACTCCATAGACATACCTTAGCGATTTTAGCTTGAAGATCTGCAGTAAGATGATCTTCTAGTGTTATTACAATAAAATACTCATCTGTTATAACAATAGGAAACACACATGTAATAAAAGCGTCTTTAATTGATCTCAAAAGTTTTATGAGCTGAACAGTTGTAGTCAGCCCCTACACATGCAAATATAACTGAAGGAATGAAAAAAAGGCGCCGATTATAAAGGAATGAAAAAAGAAGAAAAAGAATTTTCAGATTAGCATATGTATATGCAGGCATGGTAAACAAACTATCATCGATGCATTGGAGACCACCGTTGGAAGGTGAATTAAAATACACAAACAAGACATACTTGAATAAACATATGATAATCGGAAAAAGGCCATTATTCAAAGTTTTCATCCCATATCAGTCATAAACAACTTATTCAAGTAGAGGCACAACAATGTCTAGCCAAAGATATTAAAAAAAGACGTTGCATGGGAGGCAGCCCATGAAATTTCTATCCTTTTCTTTTCTCTTTCGTTTGATTTTAGTTTTAGTGTATTTATTCAAGGTTTGAGATGCGTGCCCACGTTTAATGGAGCATCCAAATCTTTTTGGAAGACCAATTCGGATAGATTTGGTAATTTCATTAAGCGTGCCCACGCTTAAATGGTTTTCCTAATCTGTTTGGCTCACTTCACCAAAACATATTTAAAGTTTCCTTTAAGCGTGCCCACGCTTATTCGAATTTCGTATGCTGTTAAATCACATCACCAACTCGCTATTACTTTCATTTTTTTATTTACATTTATTAAAAAAATTCAAAAAATAAAAAAAGAAAATCAGTCAAAATCTTTCCATCACAATTCAACTTCTTGACCGAGATTTTCTCACTCTCAACTCATCAACAGCAGTTTCAAATCTGCCACCTACCACCAAGATCTCTCCCTCTCTCAACATCGCAGCCACCCGTTACGCACCGGAAATTGCTCGCTGTCGCAGCCCATCTTCGTGCCATCACCATCACTACTCCAAAGCAGCAATTTGCAGCCAGAAAACTCCAAACCGACGACCCACATCGTCGTCTTCTATCACAGTCTAGCATCATCATCGCTGCTTCACCGTCATCCTTTGTCTCTGAAACGACCGTTGTTCCCCGTCGTCGTTTCTCTTGCCAGAACCCATCGCGTTTTTACTCCACCGGTGCATGAGTTTTCCCTCTTTACTTTCTATATCTTCCTTTTTCCATTTTATCTGCTTTATCTTTTCTTCAGTTGATTGAAGATGAGTAACCGAAAAAGAAAACTCTCCAAAGCTTCCACCATTCCACCACCGGCGAGACGCAATGACAATCCACCAACGCCTTGATTACTTGACGGCATGCACTCAGGGACATTTTCTTAACCCTCTCAACTTTAATTCCATATATCCTTGAGTAGCATGTCAATGTCCAGATTGAGGACAATGTGAATTTTAAGTGTGGGGGTGTGGTTGTTGAGCTTATACTTGATAATTTTTGTTGATGTGCTTGGTGGTGGATGAATTTTCTTTGTTCCTAGCAAAAATTTTTGCATTTTCTTTTTCAAGTTGACTTGAAAAGAGAAACTCTTTGACAAGTTTTGGTGGAAAAACTTTGGCATAATAAAACCTTTTCAATTTTGGACTAATCTTGGCTTGATGGTGTTATGTGCAAAAAGAATACATGTTTTATGTTTGAGGATAATTCACAAGTTGAAAGCTTATTTTTACCAAAATGACTTAAGTTAAAATCTTTTGATATAGGATTAGTGGACTAAAACAAACCTCGTAAGATTTTGAGCTTGATATGTACTTCAGAAAAAAAAAATCCTTCTTTCTTGAGAGAATAAAACTTCTATGACTTTGACTTTCTAGAACTTGCCTTGAACTACATCGAGGCCACACAAATTTGCATTTATTTGGATATGATAAAGGCATTAGAAACCACTTTCGGCGTTCTTTAACCACCCAACATATTTTAACGTTAGAGAACCCTTTTGAGCCTTTTGACCTATTTTATTGAATAACTCGTCATATACGAACCTATCCCATCGTTTGTTTAAAACCTTGATTTTGATCCATCTAAAAACTATTTGAGCATCAAGGGAAATGGGTTTATGTTCATTAGAACAAGTTCTCAAAATGGGAGATTTTCAAAACCTTTGTGATTTATGTGCTTAAAAGATGTATCTCAAAATGAGTGTGGGGGTTCCAAAATTGTTGTCCTCTTTACTTTGTGGGAGCCGACATGAAATTTTCTTGTTCTATGGTTATCACAAAAAAAAAATGGAGAAGAGAAAAATAAAAAGGGAAAACCCAAGTGGCAAAAAGACAAAAAAAGAAAGCAATTTTCTTGCCACCAAATAATTAAAAAAAAAAGAGAAAAAAGAGAAGAAAAAAAATGTATGCATTCTCCAAAAGAAAGAAGAAAGGCATAGCTCAAGAAATTGTCGAAAAGAAAAAAAATCTTGAAGGTAGATGAGTAAACTTTGAGAGCTTCAAATTATTATTCACTCAAATTTTTTGGTGCTCTAATTAGTTTTTTGGAATTTAACCTCATTATCCTTCTATCCTATGCCAAACCCAAGCCCCATTACAACCAAAATTAAAGACTTTTTTATCCATATATGTGCATATTCAAAAGTGGTGGAGATGTGGTGTATAGGAAAGTCTATGGTGAAGCATTGTCATAGTAAGTGTCGAGAGATACACTTGAGCCATATATACACTTGAGAGAATGGAAAGTGGAGAGAAAATAGTCCACTAGTTTTATACGATTGATTTCGATAATAGTCATTACGTGAAAGCTTGTTCAATACATGTTGAATTATCTTTTTCATAAAGTATGTCATTTACTTTGCACATGATTACAAATTGCCTTGAGTATGTTTGAAATTTGGAAGGAGTTTTTGAATGCATAATCCATCTTGATTTTGCTTGAGGACAAGCAAAAAGCTAAGTGTGGGGTATTTGATAACTCCGTAATTGTCACGATTTTATAGCAATTTAATCTTCCATTTTAAGCCAAAACATTCCTAATTATGTGATTTTATTGCATAATCAGCCAAAAAGGAAGATATGAGATAAAGATAGAAAAAATCAAGCTAAAATCGGAATTGAAGGCATCAAAAAGGAAAAAGGAGATTACAAGGCAATTTGCAAGATTGACTAAGCGTGCCCACGCTCAGTGGAGTGGTCAACTCGGGTGAAGAAGAAAAATGAGTGATTTCCGCATGAGAAAAACGAGTGAAGTGCTTTGATTTGGAAATGATTTCTTAAAACATGTTATTTGTGATTTATTTACCTTTTTAGAGTTAATTATGTATTTATCCCCCCCCCCCCGTCTACACTCGTAGGAGACTTTTATTATAAATAAGAGGGGTCTCTTCTGTACATGCGAAAATAGAACCATTTGGACATGATTTACATGTGTCTATGCCTGCTGGTGGGTTTGTATTAGTGAATACGGTGGTGAGATCTTGTCTAATAGTGGTGGAGGGTGTTACTTTATATGCAGATATGGTTGTAATAGACCTTAGAGAATTTGATGTCATTCTGGGAATGGACTGGTTAGCTAGTAATCATACTTTAGTGGATTGTCAAACAAAAGAGGTGATGGTTGAAGTCAATGGGCAGATGAAGACGGTTATAGTGGGGTAAAGAAAAGTGATACCTAACTGCTTAATTTCTGCTGTGACCGCTTTTAATCCAATTAAAGAAGGGTGTGAGGCGTATCTAGCCAGTGTGCACGATACCATGAAAGTTAGTCTGGGTGTATTAGACGTTCCAGTGGTGAGGGAATTTCCTGATGTTTTTCCTGATGAATTACCTGGACTACCACCTCATCCAGAAGTAGACTTTGAAATAGATACTATTCCTGGGGCGGCACCTATTTCAATTGCACCGTACAGAATGGCTCCATCAGAATTGAAAGAATTGAAGAAGCAGTTAGAAGAGCTATTGGATAAAGGGTTCATCCGACCTAGTATTTCACCGTGGGGAGCACCAGTATTATTCGTAAAGAAGAAGGATGGGAGTATGAGATTATGTGTCGATTATAGACAGCTGAACCGAATCACAATAAAAAACAAGTATCCTCTGCCACGGATTGACGATCTGCTTGATCAGCTAAAGGGTGCCACTGTGTTCTCTAAAATTAATTTGAGGTCAGGATATTGGCAACTACGAATTGAGGAAGAGTCGATCCCAAAGACAACTTTCAGGACCAGGTATGGCCACTATGAATTTGTCGTTATACCATTTGGATTGACGAATGCCCCTGCAGCTTTCATGGCTCTGATGAACAAGACGTTACAATCATTCCTTGAACAATTTGTGATTGTGTTTATTGAAGATATTTGGATATATTCGAGTAGTCCCAAAGAACATGAACAACATTTACGGACAATTTTACAGATCCTGAGAGAGAAACAGTTGTACGGTAAATTCAGCAAATGTGAGTTTTGGATGGAGGAAATTGCTTTTTGGGGGCATGTTGTTTCCAAAGAAGGGGTACAACCTGATCCAGCAAAAGTTAAGGCTATTTTAGAATGGGAGCCACCTAAAAATGTGTCGGAGATCCAGAGTTTTCTGGGATTGGCTGGTTATTATAGAAGATTTGTAAAGGACTTCTCTATAATCGCAAACCTCTGACGAACTTGTTGAAGAAGAATGCACTATTTAATTGGAATGACAAATGTGCTCAGAGTTTTGAGGAGTTGAAGAAGAGACTCATTTCAGCACCTATCCTTGCTTTGCCGTCTGGGGATGGAGGATATGTGGTATTTACTGACGCTTCACGATAAGGACTTGGTTGTGTTTTGATGCAGCATGGGAGAGTTATAGCTTATGCTTCGATGCAGTTGAGGCCACACGAGATGAACTATAAGACTTATGATCTGGAGTTAGCAGCCATTGTACATGCATTGAAGATCTGGAGGCGTTACTTATACGGGGAGACATTTCGAATATTTACAGATCACAAAAGTCTAAAGTATATCCCAACACAAAAAGAGTTGAATTTGAGACAAAGAAGGTCGATGGAGCTTTTGAAGGATTATGACTGCACCATTGACTATCATCCCGGGAAGGCGAACATTGTAGCACATGCCTTGAGTAGAAAGACGGTGGACCAACTTGCGGGTATGATTTGCTATAACATAGAGTATTTGACTGACCTCAGAGCTATGGATGTACACTTTAGCATTGGTGGTGATATTCTACTAGCTACGATACAAGTGAAGCCCTCCCTCAAGGATAAAATTAAAGATGCACAGGCTAGAGATCCATATCTACAGAGGATGAAAGCTAAGGTGCAAAAAGGAAAGAGCGATCAATTTATAATCCAAGAAGATGGTACATTGTTCCATGGAAAACGTATATGCGTGTCGAACGCAGAGGAGTTGAGAATGGAAATTATGCATGAGGCGCACTACGCGCCGTATGCTATGCATCCTGGCAGTACCAAGATGTATCGGGATTTGGGACCCTATTACTGGTGGCCAACAATGAAGAAAAATGTGGCAGAGTTCGTAGCAAAATGTTTAACTTGTTAGCAGGTAAAACCAGAACACCAAGCACCAGCTGGTAAACTTCATCCTTTGACTATACCTGAATGGAAGTGGGAAAAGATTACTATGGATTTTGTCATTGGGTTACCACGTACGTTCAGAAGACATGATGCTATTTGGGTGATTGTTGATAGATTGACTAAATCTGCACATTTCTTGCCAATCCGTTAAAATGATTCCTTGGATAAGCTCGCCGAATTATATGTTTCAGAGATTGTGAGATTACATGGCATTCCTACCTCTGTAGTTTCTGATAGAGATCCTCGATTTACTTCTCATTTCTAGGGAAGCTTGCAAACGGCTCGAGGTACAAAATTGCATTTCAGTACAGCGTTTCACCCTCAGACCGATGGATAGTCAGAAAGAACGATTCAGACATTAGAAGATATGATGAGAGCCTGCGTAATTGAATTCAGAGGAAATTGCGATGATCATCTACCACTGATGGAATTTGCTTATAATAATAGTTTTCATTCCAGTATTGGTATGGCTCCATATGAAGCTTTGTATGGAAGAAAATGCCGAAGCCCGATCTGTAGGGATATTGAGGGATTGAGACAGCTTGAAGGGCCGGAGTTAGTTTAAGAAACAGTGGACAAGATAAAAACAGTTAAAAAGTGTTTGAAAGCAGCACAGGATCGGCAAAAGAGTTACGTCGATAAGCATCGTAGAGAGATGGAATACGAAATGGGGGAAAAAGTCCTTCTAAAAGTATCACCATGGAGAGGAATATTGAGATTCGGGAAGCAGGGAAAGCTGAGTCCGCGATATATTAGACCATATGAAATTCTGGAGCGAGTTGGACCACTAGCCTATCGGTTAGCATTACCGACAGAATTATCGCAGATACATGACGTGTTTCACGTTTCAATGCTACGGCGATACCGATCCGATCCTAGTCATATTTTGCATGAGCCAGAGATAGAGATATCAGAGGGATTGACATATGTAGAAGAGCCAATAGAAATTTTAGACCGGAGTATAAAGAAATTGAGGAATAAAGAAATACCAATGGTGACGGTCAAGTGGAGTCATCACTCTCCAAGGGAAGCCACTTGGGAAGTTGAGGAGAACATGAGAGAAAAATACCCATATTTATTCACTGAGCCGGTAAGTCAGTTAAATTTCGAGGATGAAATTTTTATTAGGAAGGGAGAATTGTGACGCCCCAAAAATTATAATATATAATTGGGGGATTAATTGGAAAATTTTTATGAAAATAGGTTAATTAGTAAATAAATTATAGATTGAATTTGGGATATAATAAAACTTGAACGGGTTAAATTGGAGTTCATTATAATATTTGGGGCAAATTATATTAATTAAGAAAATTTAGAAGGACGTATTAGGTATTTTGAGAAAGATTTAATTAAATAAAATAATAATAATAATATATATATAATAATATATATGCATAACTAGATATATATATATATATAATAATATACATATATATCTATAGTGAAAAGAAAAAACAAAAGAAAAGGGTGAGGATGAGAGTGGGGGCCACCGCCCACCCCACACCTCTCTCCTCTCTCTCATTACATATAATATATATAAGATTACATTATGCAACACAATTGTACTTTAAGAAATTTGCAGTCTTTTACTGTGGACGACGAAAAAAATAGAAAGGTAAGAATTTGTGTTTTAATTTATATTAATTTATATAAGTATATTATTTAATTAGTTCATTTGTTAAATATTGATTATATTGAGCGATTAACTATTCTATCGGAGTATTTTATGATTTTAGCTATCTAAATTAATGTCGTATTAAATATCACATTTGATATAAAAATGATGTAGTTGGTTAATTAAATTATTAGATTTGTTAGATTTAATTATTATTATACTAATTTACACAATTCCATCGGAATGATTAACCAAATACGTAGTTCTGTGTATTATTGCTTAATTAAATTATATAATAGCGAGAAATTGGTAGAAAATTCATGAAAATATTCCAAAAATTATAGTTAATAAAGGGGAAAAACGAAGATTTGTATTTCGATAGAAATGAAATATTAAAGAATTATTAGAAATTGTACAAATGATAGTCAATATTATATTTAAAAAAAATTACGATATTCTTGATATATTAATTGTGTGTGGTATAACTCATTATAGGATACGGTGGTGAGGTGAAAGGACTAACAATTAGCGATTGAGTAGAAAGAAACGTTGTGAGGTTGGGTAAGTAAATAATTATGATTATCTATATATATTCTCTTTATTTGTTGTATTACTATTATATGACTTTGTGGTTCATACTGATATTGTTTTATCAGAAAATATATGTGTGGTGAATGATTTGATTTGATTGACGATACTGTGTACGCGGAATGCGAAGACACGTTGAAATATCATGTTTGTTGTATGTTGTGTTGTGGGTGTCTGAAAAGGAGAATGTAATGATATATTGTTTTACATTACTAGTTGCTTACAAGAATGGTGATATGTGGAAATGAGGGAGTGGTGGAAATAGAATATAATTGTGGCGTGAATACCCCTTGATGTGTTGAGAAGCCTATAAGGCGAAATGAAATGAAAAGAGCTTTGATGCGATATGAGAAAGAAATGAAATGAAAAGAGCTTTGATGTGATATGAGAAAGAAATGAAGTGAAAAGAGCTTTGATGCGATGTGAAAAAGATATGATGTAAAAACAGCTATGATGCGAAATAAAAGAGCTATGATGCAAATTGAAAGAGCTATGATGCAAATTTAATTTAGATTGATGAGCCGGCAGTCAAGGGGATTCACTTAAATTTATATAAGGGTGAGATTGAGTTGAATGGAAAAACACGATATCACCTTCTGGTAAGCAAACTAGGAAAAAGGAAGTTTAATTGATTATTTTATTGTGAGATAGTTATGTGGTGTACTACACTTGATTATGTTGGAGTTAAATTGACTGTAACCCATGCATGTTGCCTAGTTGTCCTGTTTGGGCTGTGTTTGATATACATATATAGATAGGGCTGATTATTTACTTACTGAGTGGTAGGCTCATCCCTCTGTTGACATTTTCTTTCAGGAGTAGACTTTGAGGTATCTAACTGTTGAAGAATAGGTCTACGCACTATACTTAGTCAGGTCGGGCCAGTATGCTGTTTTCTCCTCTTGTCAGCTAGAGTACAAATCTTATTTTGTTTGTATAAAGAGAACATAGGCGTAGCGATCAACTGTGGTGGATCACTTGTGGTGTTTGATTTGTATATATGTGATGTTGTGGGTTGACTATGTCATTATGACGTTGTGATTACATATGCATATTGATTAGATGATTATGTGCATTTATATATCTAAACACAGGGATTACTATAAGTATGACGTTTAGAATAGATATAGCCCTTGTAGCGAAGGGGGTGTTACACCTAGACCAACGTTTGGGTCAAGTTTCGTGGAATTCTGAGACAGTTAAAAATTTAGCTGTTTTTCACAGCTTTATTAAAGAAAGTTTGTTTCCTTTCATACTAGCTTGTTGTTATTATTATGCTTAGCTAATTTACCACACAAATGCTTGGACCTAGACCAACATTGGGTCATGTTCTGTTGAATTCTGACAATGTTTAAATTTTAAATGTTTTGCACGGTTTTATTAAAGAAAGTTTGTTTCCCTTCCATACTAACTTGTAGTTATTATTACGCTTAACAAATTTATCACACAAATGCTTGGATCTAGACCAACGTTTGGGTCAACTTTCGTTGAATTCTGACAACCTTAAAAATTTAGCTGTTTTGCACGGTTTTATTAAAGAACGTTAGTTTCCGTTTCATACTAACTTATAGTTATTTATTACGCTTAGCAAATTTACTACAAAAATGCATGGGTCTAGACTTGTGTTTGGGTCAAGTTTCGTGGAATACTGAGAACGTTCGACATTCAGCTCTTTTAGGCCATGTTATTAAAGCAATTCGTTTCCCTTCCATACTAACTTGTACTTATTATACGCTTAGCAAATTAACCACACAAATGCATGGGTCTAGACCTGCTTTTGGGTCATGTTTCGTGGTCTGAGAACGTTCAACATTCAGCTCTTTTGCACCATTTTATTAATGCAATTCGTTTCCCTTCCATACTAACTTGTACTTATTGTTACGCTTAGCAAATTTACCACACCAATGCATGGGTCTAGACAAACGTTTGGGTCATGTTTCATGGAATTCTAATAATGTTCCAAATTTAGCTGTTTCCACCGTTTTATTAAAGAAAGTTCGTTTCCCTCTCAAATTAACTTGTTGTTATTATTACGTTTACAAAATTTACCACATAAATAATTGGATCTTGACCAACGTTTGCGTCAAGTTTCGTCGAATTCTGACAACGTTCAAAATTTAGCTATTTTGAACGATTTTATTAAAAAATATTTGTTTCCCTTTCATACTAACTTATAGTTATTTATTACGCTTAGCAAATTTACCAGACAAATGCATGGGTCAAGACCTGTGTTTAGTTCATGCTTCATGGAATTCTGAGAATGTTCAATATTTAGCTGTTTTATTAAAGAACGTTTGTTTCCCTTTCATTCTAACTAATTGTTATTTACTACGCTGAGCAAATTTACCACACAAATGCATGGGTCCAGTCCTATGTTTGGTTCAAGTTTCGTGAAATTCTGAGAATGTTCAACATTTAGCTGTTTTACACTGTTTTATTAAAGCAATTAGTTTACCTTCCATTCTAACTCGTACTTATTATTACGCTTATCAAATTTACCATACAAATGCATGGGTCTAGACCAATATTTGGGTCATATATCGTGGAATTCTGACAATGTTCTAAATTTAGTTGGTTTGCACCGTTTTATTAAGGAAAGTTCGTTTCCCTTTCATACTAACTTGTTGTTATTATTAAGCTTAGCAAATTTACCACATAAATACATGGGTCTAGACAAACGTTTGAGTCAAGTTTAATTTAATTTTGAGACAGTTCAAAATTTAGCTGTTTTGGACAGCTTTATTAAAGAAAGTTTGTTTCCTTTCATACTAGCTTGTAGTTATTACTACCCTTAGCAAATTACCTCACAAATGCTTAGATCTAGACCAATGTTGGGTCAATTTTCGTTGAATTCTGACAATGTTAAAAAAATTAGCTGTTTTGCACGGTTTTAATAAAGAAAGTTTGTTTCCCTTCCATACTAACTTATAGTTATTATTACGTTTAGCAAATTTACCACACAAATGCATGGGTCTAGACTTGTGTTTGGAAAAAGTTTCTTGGAATTCTGAGAATGTTCAATATTTAGTTGTTTTGCACTATTCTATTAAAGCAATTCGTTTACCTTCCCTACTAACTTTTACTTATTTTTATGCTTAGCAAATTTACCACACAAATGCATGGGTCTAGACCAACGTTTGGATCAAGTTTTGTGGAATTCTAACAACGTCCCAAATTTAGCTGTTTTGCACGATTTTATTAAAGAAAGTTTGTTGCCCTTTAATACTAACTTGTAGTTATTATTACGTTTAGCAACTTTAACCACACAAATGCATAGGTCTAGACCAACGTTTGGGTCATGTTTCGTGAAATTCTGAGAAAGTTCAAAATTAAGCTGTTTTGCACAGTTTTATTAAAGAAAGTTTTTTTTCTTTCATACTAACTTGTAGATATTATTATGTTTAGCAAATTTACCACACAAATGCTTGGATTTAGACCAACATTTGGGTCAAGTTTCGTTGAATTCTAACAACATTCAAAATTTAGATTTTTGCACGATTTCATTAAAAAACATTTGTTTATCTTTCATACTAACTTATAGTTATTATTACGCTTAGCAAATTTACGACACAAATGCATGGGTTTAGACCTGTGTTTTGGTCAAGTTTCGTGGAATTCTGAGAACGTTCAACGTTCAGCTGTTTTGCACTATTTTATTAAAGTAATTGATTTCCCTTTCATACTAACTTGTACTTATTATTACGCTTAGCAAAATTACAACACAAATTCATGGGTCTAGACCAATGTTTGGGTCAACTTTCGTAGAATTCTAACAACGTTCCAAATTTAACTGTTTTGCACCATTTTACTAAAGAAAGTTCGTTTCCCATTGAAGCTAACTAGTAGTTATTATTACGCTTGCAAAATTTACCACACAAATAATTGGATCTATACCAATGTTTGGGTCAAGTTTCGCTGAATTCTGACCACTTTCAAAATTTAGCTGTTTTGCACAGTTTTATAAAAGAAAGTTCGTTTCTCTTTCATACTAACTTGTAGTTATTATTATGCCTAGTAAATTTACCCCATAAATGCATGGGTCTAGACCAACGTTTGGGTCAAGTATCGTGGAATTCTAAGACAGTTCAAAATTTAGCAGTTTTGCACAGCTTTATTAAAGAAAAGTTTCTTCCCATTCATACTAGCTTGAAGTTATTATTCTACTTAGCAAATTTACCACAAAAATGCATGGGTCTAGACCAACGCTTGGATCAAGTTTTGTGGAATTCTGACAAAGTTCCTAATTTAGCTGTTTTGCACCATTTTATTAAAGAAAGTTTGTTGGCCTTTAATACTAACTTGTAGTTATTATTACCCTTAGCAAATTTAACCACACAAATGCATGGGTCTAGACCAACGTGTGGGTCATGTTTCGTGGTATTCTGAGAAAGTTCAAAATTAAGCTGTTTTGCACAGTTTTATTACAGAATGTTTGTTTCCTTTCATACTAACTTGTAGGTATTATTATTCTTAGCAAATTTTGCACACAAATGCTTGGATCTAGATCGACAATTAGGTCAAGTTTCGTTGAATTCGGACAACATTCAAAATTGAGCTGTTTTGCACGATTTTATTAAAGAACATTTGTTTCTCTTTCATACTTACTCATAGTTTTTATTAAGCTTAGCAAATTTACTACAAAAATGCATGAGTGTAGACCTGTGTTTGGGTCAAGTTTCGTGGAATTCTGAGAACGTTCAATATTCAGCTGTTTTGCACTATTTTATTAAAGCAATTCGTTTCCCTTCCATACTAACTTGTAGTTATTATTACGCTTAGTAAATTTACTACACAAATGCATGGGTCTAGACCAACGTTTGGGTCAAGTTTCGTTGAATTCTGACAACGTTCAAAATTTAGCTATTTTGTACGATGTTTTAAAGAAAGTTTGTTTGCCTTTCATACTAACCTATAGTTATAATTACGCTTAGCAAATTTACAAGACAAATGCATGGGTCTAGGCCTGTATTCGGGTCAAGCTTCGTGGAATTATGAGAATGTTCAACATGTAGCAGTTTTGCACTGTTTAATTAAAGCAAATTTGTTTCCCTTCCATACTAACTTGTACTTATTATTACGCTTAATAAATTTACCACACAAATGCATGGGTCTAAACCAACGTCTGAAACAAGTTTCGTGGAATTCTGACAACGTTCGAAATTTAGCTGTTTTGCACCATTTTATTAAAGAAAGTTTGTTGCCCTTTAATACTAACTTGTTGCTATTATTACGCATAGCAAATTTAACCACACAAATGCATGGGTCTAGATCAACGTTGGGGTCATGTTTCGTGGAATTTTGAGAACGTTAAAAATTTAGCGGTTTTGCACGATTTTATTATAGAACGTTTGTTTCTCTTTCATACTAAGTTATAGTTATTATTACACTTAGCAAATTTACCACCCAAATGCATGGGTCTAGACCTGTGTTTGGGTCAAGTTTCGTGGGATTTTGAAAACGTTCAACATTCAGTTGTTTTGCACTGTTGTATTAAAACAGTTCGTTTCCCTTCCATACTAAGTCGTAGTTATTATCATGCTTAGCAAATTTACCTCACAAATGCATAGGTCTAGACCAACGTTTAAGTCATGTTTCGTGGAATTCTGACACAGTTCAAAATTTAGTTGTTTTGCACAGCTTTATTAAACAAAGTTTTCCTCTCATACTAACTTGTTGTTACTATTACGCTTAGCAAATTTACCAAACAAATGCTTGTATCTAGACCAACGTTTGCGTCCAGTTTGGTTGAATTTTGACAACATTCAAAATCTAGCTGTTTTACACCGTTTTATTAAAGAACGTTTGCTTCCCTTCCATACAAACTTATAGTTATTATTACGTTTAGCAAATTTAACACACAAATGAATGGGTCTAGACCTGTGTTTGGGTCAAGTTTTTTGGAATTTTGAGAATGTTCAACATCTAGCTGTTTTGCACTTTTTTATTAAAGCAACTCGTTTCCCTTCCATACTAACTCGTACTTATTATTACGCTTAGCAAATGTGCCACACAAATGCATGGGTCTATACCAACGTTTGGGTCAAGCTTCGTGGAATTCTGACAACGTTCCAAATTTAGGATTTTTGCACCAGTTTATTAAAGAAAGATTGTTTCCCTTTCTTACTAACTTGTAGTTATTATTACACTTAGCAAATTTACCACACAAATGCATGGTCTAGACCAACGTTTCGGTCAAGTATCGTGGAATTCAGGGAACATTCAAAATTCAGCCATTTTGCACGATTTTATTAGAGAAAGTTTGTTTCCCTTTCTTACTAACTTGTACTTATTATTACACTTAGCAAATTTACCACACAAATGCATGGGTCTAGACCAATGTTTGGGATAAGTTTCGTGGAATTCTAACGACGTTCAAAATTTAGCTGTTTTGCACGATTTTATTAAATAAAGTTTGTTTCCCTTTCATTTTAAGTTGTAGTTATTATAAAGCTTAAGA
The DNA here is from genome assembly GCF_026168435.1 of Sesamum indicum. Classification (NCBI taxonomy): domain Eukaryota; kingdom Viridiplantae; phylum Streptophyta; class Magnoliopsida; order Lamiales; family Pedaliaceae; genus Sesamum; species Sesamum indicum. The sequence goes on along the minus strand of NC_142662.1, from coordinate 13,741,509 downwards.
AATTTACCACATAAACGCATAGGTCTAGACCAACGTATTGGTCAAGTTTCATGAAATTCTGACAACATTCAAAATTTAGCAGTTTTGCACGATTTTATTTAATAAAGTTTCTTTTTCCTTTCATACTAACCTGTAGTTAATATTACGCTTAACAAATTTACCACAAAAATGCATGGGTCTAGACCTGTGTTTGGGTCATGTTTTGTGGAAATATGAGAACGTTCAACATTTAGCTGTTTTGCCCTATTTTATTGAAGAAAATTCATTTTTGTTTCATACTAACCTGTAGTTATTATTGTGCTTAGCTAATTTACCACACAATTGCAAGGGTCTAGACGAACGTTTGGATCAAGTATCGTGGAATTCTAATAATGTTCAAAATTTAGCTGTTTTCTACGGTTTTATTAAAGAAAGTTTGTTTTCTTTTCATACTAACTTATAGTTATTATTACGCCTAGCATGTTTACCACACAAATGCATGGATCTAGACAAACATTTAGGTCAAGTTTCGTTGAATTCTGAAAACGTTCAAAATTTAGTTATTTGGCACGGTTTTTTTAATGGAAGTTTGTTTGCCTTTCATACTAACTTATAGTTATTATTACGCTAGCAAATTTATCACACAAATGCCTGGGTCTAGACCAATGTTTGGGAAATGTTTCGTGGAATTCTAACGACGTTCAAAATTTAGCTGTTTTGCACGGTTTTATTAAATAAAGTTTGTTTCCCTTTCATTCTAACTTGTAGTTATTATAAAGCTTAAGAAATTTACCACACAAACGCATGGTTCTAGACCAACGTATTGGTCAAGTTTCGTGGAATTCTAACAACATTAAAAATTTAGCAGTTTTGCACGATTTTATTTAATAAAGTTTTTTTCCCTTTCATACTAACCTGTAGTTAATATTACGCTTAGCAAATCTAGCATAAAAATGCATGCGTCCAGACTTGTGTTTGGGTCAAGTTTCGTGGAAATATGAGAACGTTCAACATTTAGCTGTTTTGCACTGTTTTATTTAAGAAAATTCATTTTCGTTTCATAGTAACTTGTACTTATTATTATGCTTAGCAAATTTACCATATAAATGCAAGGATCTAGGCCAACGTTTGGATTAAATATCGTGGAATTTTGAGAACGTTCAAAGTTTAGCTGTTCTCCACGGTTTTATTAAAGAAAGTTTGTTTCCTTTCATACTAACTTGTACTTATTATTACGCTTAGCATGTTTACCACACAAATGCATAGATATAGACCAACGTTTAGGTCAAGTTTCTTTGAATTCTGCCAACGTTCAAAATTTAGCTATTTTGCACGGTTTTTTTTAACAAAGTTTATTTACTTTCATACTAACTTGTAGTTATTATTACGCCTAGCCTGTTTACCACACAAATGCATGGATCTAGACAAACATTTAGGTCAAGTTTTGTTGAATTTTCACAACGTTCAAAATTTAACTATTTTGTACGATTTTTTTAAAGAAAGTTTGTTTGCCTTTCGTACTAACTTATAGTTTTTATTATGCTTAGCAAATTTACAAAAAAAATGCATGGGTCTAGACCTGTATTCGGGTCAAGCTTTATGGAATTTTAAGAACGTTCAACATGTAGCAGTTTTGCACTGTTTTATTAAAGCAAATTCGTTTCCCTTTCATACTAACTTGTACTTATTATTATGCTTTGGAAATTTACCACACAAATGCATGGGTCTAGACCAACATTTGGATCAAGTTTCGTGGAATTCTAACAACGTTCCAAATTTAGCTGTTTTGCACCATTTTATTAAAGAAAGTTTGTTGCCCTTTAATACTAACTTGTAGTTATTATTACGCTTAGCAAATTTAACTACACAAATGCATGGGTCTAGACCAATGTTTGGTCATGTTTAATGGAATTCTGTGAACGTTCAAAATTTAGCAGTTTTGCACGATTTTATTAGGGAAAGTTTGTTTCCTTTCCTACTAAATTTTAGTCATTATTACGCTTAGTATATTTACCACACAAATGCATGGATCTAGACCAACTTTTGGGTCAAGTTTCGTTGAATCCTGATAATGTTCCAAATTTAGCTGTTTTGCACGGTTTTATTAAAAAAAGTTTGTTTCCCTGTCATACTAACTTATGGTTATTATTATACTTAGCAAAGTTACAATACAAAGGCATGTGTTTAGGCCTATGTTTGGGTCAAGTTTCGTTGAAATATGAGAACGTTCAACTTAGCTGTTTTGCACTATTTTATTAAAAAAAATTCGTTTTCGTTTCATACTAACTTGTACTTATTATTACGCTTAGCAAATTTACCACACAAATGCATGGGTCTGGACCAACATTTGCGTCAAGTCTCATGGAATTTTGACTATGTTTCAAATTTAGCTGTTCTGCACGGTTTTATTAAAGAAATTTTGTTTGCCTTTCATACTAACTTATAGTTATTATTATGCTTAGCAAATTTACCGGACAAATGCATGGGTCTAGACCTGTATTCGGGTCATGTCTCGTGGAATTCTGCGAACGTGCTACATGTAGCAGTTTTGCACTGTTTTATTAAAGCAAATTCGTTTCCCTTTCATACTAACTTGTACTTATTATTATACTTACAAAAATTTACCACACAAATGCATGGGTCTAGACAAACGTGATCAAGTTTCGTGCAATTCTGACAACGTTCCAAATTTAGCTGTTTTGCACCATTTTATTAAAGAAAGTTTGTTGCCCTTTAACACTAACTTTTTGCTATTATTATGCTTATCAAATTTAACCACACAAATGCATTGGGCTAGATCAACGTTTGGGTCATGTTTCGTGGAATTCTGAGAAAGTTCAAAATTCAGTAGTTTCACCCGATTTTATTAGAGAATGTTTGTTTCCCTTTCATACTAACCTGAAGTTATTATTACGCTTAGCAAATTTACCACACACATGCATGGTTATAGACCAACGTTTGAGTCAAGTTTCGTGGAATTCTAACGACGTTCAAAATTTAGTTGTTTTGCACGGTTTTATTAAAGAAAGTTCGTTTTTCTTTCATACTAAGTTGTAGTTATTATTACACTTAGAAAACTTACTATACAAATGCATGGGTCTAAACCAACGTTTGGGTAAAGCTTCGAGGAATTCTGAGAAGGTTCAAAATTTAGCTGTTTTGCACGATTTTATTAAAAAAAGTTTGTTTCCTTTCATACTAAATTGTAGTCATTATTACGCTTAGTATATTTACCACACAAATGCATGGATATAGACCAACTTTTGGGTCAAGTTTCGTTGAATCCAGACAATGTTCAAAATTTAGCTGTTTTGCACGGTTTTATTAAAAAAAATTTGTTTCCCTTTCATACTAACATATGATTATTATTACACTTAGAAAAGTTACAACACAAAGGTGTGTGTTTAGACCTGTGTTTGGGTCAAGTTTCGTTGAAATATGAGAACGTTCAACATTTAGCTCTTTTGCACTATTTTATTAAAGAAAATTCGTTTCTGTTTCATACTAACATGTACTGATTATTACGCTTAGCAAATTTACCACACGAATGCATGGGTTTGGACCAACATTTGCGTTAAGTTTCATGGAATTTTGACAATGTTCCAAATTTAGCTGTTCTGCACGGTTTTATTAGAAAAAGCTAGTTCCCTTTCATACTAAGTTGTAGTTATTATTACGCTTAGCAAATTTACCACACAAATGTATGGATCTAGACCAACGTTTGGGTCAAGTTTCGTGGAATAATGACAATGTTCAAAATTTAGCTGTTTTGCATGGTTTTATTAAAGAAAGATTTTGTCCCTTTCATTCTAACTTCTAGTTATTATAAAGCTTATGAAATTACTACACAAATGCATGGGTCTAGACCAATGCATGGGTCAAGTTTCGTGGAATTCTGACAAAAATTTAGCAGTTTTGCACGATTCTTTTTAAGAATGTTTCTTTTCCTTTCATTCTAAGTTGTAGTTAATATTACGCTTAGGAAATATACAAACACAAATGCATGGGTCTAGACCTGTGTTTGGGTCAAGTTTCATGGAAATATGAGAACGTTCAACATTTAGCTATTTTGCACTGTTTTATTGAAGAAAACGCATTTTTGTTTCAAACTGACTTGTACTTATTATTACGCTTAGCAAATTTACCACACAAATGCAAGGGTCTAGACCAACGTTTGGGTAATGTATTGTGGAATTCTGAGAACATTCAAAATTTAGCTGGTTTCCACAGTTTTATTAAACAAAGTGTGTTTCCTTTCATACTAACTTGTAGTTATTATTATGCCTAGCATGTTTACCACACAAATGCATGGATCTAGACACACATTTAGGTCAAGTTTCATTGAATTCTGACAACGTTCGAAATTTAGCTATTCTGCACGGTTTTATAAAGAAAGTTTGTTTGTCTTTCTTACTAACTTATAGTTATTATTACGCTTAGCAAATTTACAAGACAAATGCATGGGTCTAGGCCTGTATTCGGGCCAAGTTTCATGGAATTCTGAGAATGTTCAACATGTAGCAGTTTTGCACTGTTTTATTAAAGCAAATTTATTTCCCTCCCATACAAACTTGTACTTATTATTACGCTTAATAAATTTACCACACAAATGCATGGGTCTAAAGCAACGTTTGAAAGAAGTTTCGTGAAATTCTGACAACGTTCTAAATTTAGCTGTTTTGCACCATTTTATTAAAGAAAGTTTGTTGCCCTTTAACACTAACTTGTTGCTATTATTAAGCTTATCAAATTTAACCACACAAATGCATGGGTCTAGATCAACGTTTAGGTCATGTTTCGTGGAATTCTGAGAAAGTTCAAAATTTAGTAGTTTCACACGATTTTATTAGAGAATGTTTGTTTCCCTTTAATACTAACTTGTAGTTATTATTACGCTTACCAAATTTACCACACAAATGCATGGTTATAGACCAATGTCTCATTCAAGTTTCGCCGAATACTAACGACGTCCAAAATTTAGCTGTTCTGCAAGACTTTATTAAAGAAAGTTTGTTTTCCTTTCATTGTAACTTGTAGTTATTATAAAGCTTAAAAAATTTACCACGCAAATGCATGGGTCTAGACCAACGTTTGTGTCAAGTTTCGTGGAATTCTGACGACGTTCAAAGTTTAGCAGTTTTGCACGATTTTGTTTAAGTTTCTTTTCCTTTCATACTAACTTGTAGTTAATATTACACTTAGAAAATTTTTCACACAAATGCAAGGGTCTAGACGTGTGTTTACGTCGAGTTTCGTGGAAATATGAGATTGTTCAACATTTAGCTGTTTTCCACTATTTTATTGAAGAAAATTCATTTTCGTTTGATACTAACTTGCACTTATTATTACGATTAGCAAATTTACCACACAAATGCAAGGGTCTAGACCAATTTTCGGATCAAGTATCGTGGAATCTGAGAAAGTTCAAAATTTAGCTGTTTTCGATGGTTTTATTAAAGAAAGTTTGTTTCCTTTCATACTAACTTGTAGTTATTATTACGCTTAGCATGTTTACAACACAAATGCATGGTTCTAGACCTGTATTTGGGTCAAATTTTGTGAAATTTAGAGAACGTTCAATATGTAGAAGGTTTGCACTGTTTTATTAAAGCAAATTCGTTTCCCTTCCATACTAACTTCTACTATTTATTACGGTAAGCAAATTTACCACACAAATGCAAGGGACTAAACCAGCGTTTCGGTCAAGTTTCGTGGAATTTCGAGAACGATCAAAATTTAGTTGTTTTGCACGGTTTTATTAAAGAAAGTTTGTTTCCTTTCATACTAACTTGTAGTTATTATAACGCTTAGCATGTTTACAACACATATGCATGGATCTAGACCAACGTTTAGGTCAAGTTTCGTTGAATTATGAAAACATTAAAAATTTAGCTATTTGGCACGTTTTTTTTAAAGAAAGTTTTGTTTCCCTTTCATACTAACTTATAGTTATTATTACGCTTAGCAAATTTACCAAACAAATGCATGGTTCTAGACCTGTATTCGGGGTCACGTTTCGTGGATTTCTGAGAACGTTCAACATGTAGCAGTTTTGCACTATTTTATTAAACCAAATTCGTTTCCCTTTCATATTAACTTATACTTATTATTACGCTTTGGAAATTTACGACACCAATGCCCATGTCTACACCAACGTTTGGATCAAGTTTCGTGGAATTTTGGCAGCGTTCCAAATTTAGCTGTTTTGCACCATTTTATTAAAGAATGTTTGTTGCCCTTTAATACTAACTTTTTGCTATTATTATGCTTATCAAATTTAACCACACAAATGCATTGGGCTAGATCAACGTTTGGGTCATGTTTCGTGGAATTCTGAGAAAGTTCAAAATTCAGTAGTTTCACCCGATTTTATTAGAGAATGTTTGTTTCCCTTTCATACTAACCTGAAGTTATTATTACGCTTAGCAAATTTACCACACACATGCATGGTTATAGACCAACGTTTGAGTCAAGTTTCGTGGAATTCTAACGACGTTCAAAATTTAGTTGTTTTGCACGGTTTTATTAAAGAAAGTTCGTTTTTCTTTCATACTAAGTTGTAGTTATTATTACACTTAGAAAACTTACTATACAAATGCATGGGTCTAAACCAACGTTTGGGTAAAGCTTCGAGGAATTCTGAGAAGGTTCAAAATTTAGCTGTTTTGCACGATTTTATTAAAAAAAGTTTGTTTCCTTTCATACTAAATTGTAGTCATTATTACGCTTAGTATATTTACCACACAAATGCATGGATATAGACCAACTTTTGGGTCAAGTTTCGTTGAATCCAGACAATGTTCAAAATTTAGCTGTTCTGCACGGTTTTATTAAAAAAAATTTGTTTCCCTTTCATACTAACATATGATTATTATTACACTTAGAAAAGTTACAACACAAAGGTGTGTGTTTAGACCTGTGTTTGGGTCAAGTTTCGTTGAAATATGAGAACGTTCAACATTTAGCTCTTTTGCACTATTTTATTAAAGAAAATTCGTTTCTGTTTCATACTAACATGTACTGATTATTACACTTAGCAAATTTACCACACAAATGCATGGGTTGGGACCAACATTTGCGTTAAGTTTCATGGAATTTTGACAATGTTCCAAATTTAGCTGTTCTGCACGGTTTTATTAGAAAAAGCTAGTTCCGTTTCATACTAAGTTGTAGTTATTATTACGCTTAGCAAATTTACCACACAAATGTATGGATCTAGACCAACGTTTGGGTCAAGTTTCGTGGAATAATGACAATGTTCAAAATTTAGCTGTTTTGCATGGTTTTATTAAAGAAAGATTTTGTCCCTTTCATTCTAACTTCTAGTTATTATAAAGCTTATGAAATTACTACACAAATGCATGGGTCTAGACCAATGCATGGGTCAAGTTTCGTGGAATTCTGACAAAAATTTAGCAGTTTTGCACGATTCTTTTTAAGAATGTTTCTTTTCCTTTCATTCTAAGTTGTAGTTAATATTACGCTTAGGAAATATACAAACACAAATGCATGGGTCTAGACCTGTGTTTGGGTCAAGTTTCATGGAAATATGAGAACGTTCAACATTTAGCTATTTTGCACTGTTTTATTGAAGAAAACGCATTTTTGTTTCAAACTGACTTGTACTTATTATTACGCTTAGCAAATTTACCACACAAATGCAAGGGTCTAGACCAACGTTTGGGTAATGTATTGTGGAATTCTGAGAACATTCAAAATTTAGCTGGTTTCCACAGTTTTATTAAACAAAGTGTGTTTCCTTTCATACTAACTTGTAGTTATTATTATGCCTAGCATGTTTACCACACAAATGCATGGATCTAGACACACATTTAGGTCAAGTTTCATTGAATTCTGACAACGTTCGAAATTTAGCTATTCTGCACGGTTTTATAAAGAAAGTTTGTTTGTCTTTCTTACTAACTTATAGTTATTATTACGCTTAGCAAATTTACAAGACAAATGCATGGGTCTAGGCCTGTATTCGGGCCAAGTTTCATGGAATTCTGAGAATGTTCAACATGTAGCAGTTTTGCACTGTTTTATTAAAGCAAATTTATTTCCCTCCCATACAAACTTGTACTTATTATTACGCTTAATAAATTTACCACACAAATGCATGGGTCTAAAGCAACGTTTGAAAGAAGTTTCGTGAAATTCTGACAACGTTCTAAATTTAGCTGTTTTGCACCATTTTATTAAAGAAAGTTTGTTGCCCTTTAACACTAACTTGTTGCTATTATTAAGCTTATCAAATTTAACCACACAAATGCATGGGTCTAGATCAACGTTTAGGTCATGTTTCGTGGAATTCTGAGAAAGTTCAAAATTTAGTAGTTTCACACGATTTTATTAGAGAATGTTTGTTTCCCTTTAATACTAACTTGTAGTTATTATTACGCTTACCAAATTTACCACACAAATGCATGGTTATAGACCAATGTCTCATTCAAGTTTCGCCGAATACTAACGACGTCCAAAATTTAGCTGTTCTGCACGGCTTTATTAAAGAAAGTTTGTTTTCCTTTCATTGTAACTTGTAGTTATTATAAAGCTTAAAAAATTTACCACGCAAATGCATGGGTCTAGACCAACGTTTGTGTCAAGTTTCGTGGAATTCTGACGACGTTCAAAGTTTAGCAGTTTTGCACGATTTTGTTTAAGTTTCTTTTCCTTTCATACTAACTTGTAGTTAATATTACACTTAGAAAATTTTTCACACAAATGCAAGGGTCTAGACGTGTGTTTAGGTCGAGTTTCGTGGAAATATGAGATTGTTCAACATTTAGCTGTTTTCCACTATTTTATTGAAGAAAATTCATTTTCGTTTGATACTAACTTGCACTTATTATTACGATTAGCAAATTTACCACACAAATTCAAGGGTCTAGACGAACTTTCGGATCAAGTATCGTGGAATCTGAGAAAGTTCAAAATTTAGCTGTTTTCGATGGTTTTATTAAAGAAAGTTTGTTTCCTTTCATACTAACTTGTAGTTATTATTACGCTCAGCATGTTTACAACACAAATGCATGGTTCTAGACCTGTATTTGGGTCAAATTTTGTGAAATTTAGAGAACGTTCAATATGTAGAAGGTTTGCACTGTTTTATTAAAGCAAATTCGTTTCCCTTCCATACTAACTTCTACTATTTATTACGGTAAGCAAATTTACCACACAAATGCAAGGGACTAAACCAGCGTTTCGGTCAAGTTTCGTGGAATTTTGAGAACGATCAAAATTTAGTTGTTTTGCACGGTTTTATTAAAGAAAGTTTGTTTCCTTTCATACTAACTTGTAGTTATTATAACGCTTAGCATGTTTACAACACATATGCATGGATCTAGACCAACGTTTAGGTCAAGTTTCGTTGAATTATGAAAACATTAAAAATTTAGCTATTTGGCACGTTTTTTTTAAAGAAAGTTTTGTTTCCCTTTCATACTAACTTATAGTTATTATTACGCTTAGCAAATTTACCAAACAAATGCATGGTTCTCGACCTGTATTCGGGGTCACGTTTCGTGGATTTCTGAGAACGTTCAACATGTAGCAGTTTTGCACTATTTTATTAAACCAAATTCGTTTCCCTTTCATATTAACTTATACTTATTATTACGCTTTGGAAATTTACGACACCAATGCCCATGTCTACACCAACGTTTGGATCAAGTTTCGTGGAATTTTGGCAGCGTTCCAAATTTAGCTGTTTTGCACCATTTTATTAAAGAATGTTTGTTGCCCTTTAATACTAACTTTTTGCTATTATTATGCTTATCAAATTTAACCACACAAATGCATTGGGCTAGATCAACGTTTGGGTCATGTTTCGTGGAATTCTGAGAAAGTTCAAAATTCAGTAGTTTCACCCGATTTTATTAGAGAATGTTTGTTTCCCTTTCATACTAACCTGAAGTTATTATTACGCTTAGCAAATTTACCACACACATGCATGGTTATAGACCAACGTTTGAGTCAAGTTTCGTGGAATTCTAACGACGTTCAAAATTTAGTTGTTTTGCACGGTTTTATTAAAGAAAGTTCGTTTTTCTTTCATACTAAGTTGTAGTTATTATTACACTTAGAAAACTTACTATACAAATGCATGGGTCTAAACCAACGTTTGGGTAAAGCTTCGAGGAATTCTGAGAAGGTTCAAAATTTAGCTGTTTTGCACGATTTTATTAAAAAAAGTTTGTTTCCTTTCATACTAAATTGTAGTCATTATTACGCTTAGTATATTTACCACACAAATGCATGGATATAGACCAACTTTTGGGTCAAGTTTCGTTGAATCCAGACAATGTTCAAAATTTAGCTGTTTTGCACGGTTTTATTAAAAAAAATTTGTTTCCCTTTCATACTAACATATGATTATTATTACACTTAGAAAAGTTACAACACAAAGGTGTGTGTTTAGACCTGTGTTTGGGTCAAGTTTCGTTGAAATATGAGAACGTTCAACATTTAGCTCTTTTGCACTATTTTATTAAAGAAAATTCGTTTCTGTTTCATACTAACATGTACTGATTATTACGCTTAGCAAATTTACCACACGAATGCATGGGTTTGGACCAACATTTGCGTTAAGTTTCATGGAATTTTGACAATGTTCCAAATTTAGCTGTTCTGCACGGTTTTATTAGAAAAAGCTAGTTCCCTTTCATACTAAGTTGTAGTTATTATTACGCTTAGCAAATTTACCACACAAATGTATGGATCTAGACCAACGTTTGGGTCAAGTTTCGTGGAATAATGACAATGTTCAAAATTTAGCTGTTTTGCATGGTTTTATTAAAGAAAGATTTTGTCCCTTTCATTCTAACTTCTAGTTATTATAAAGCTTATGAAATTACTACACAAATGCATGGGTCTAGACCAATGCATGGGTCAAGTTTCGTGGAATTCTGACAAAAATTTAGCAGTTTTGCACGATTCTTTTTAAGAATGTTTCTTTTCCTTTCATTCTAAGTTGTAGTTAATATTACGCTTAGGAAATATACAAACACAAATGCATGGGTCTAGACCTGTGTTTGGGTCAAGTTTCATGGAAATATGAGAACGTTCAACATTTAGCTATTTTGCACTGTTTTATTGAAGAAAACGCATTTTTGTTTCAAACTGACTTGTACTTATTATTACGCTTAGCAAATTTACCACACAAATGCAAGGGTCTAGACCAACGTTTGGGTAATGTATTGTGGAATTCTGAGAACATTCAAAATTTAGCTGGTTTCCACAGTTTTATTAAACAAAGTGTGTTTCCTTTCATACTAACTTGTAGTTATTATTATGCCTAGCATGTTTACCACACAAATGCATGGATCTAGACACACATTTAGGTCAAGTTTCATTGAATTCTGACAACGTTCGAAATTTAGCTATTCTGCACGGTTTTATAAAGAAAGTTTGTTTGTCTTTCTTACTAACTTATAGTTATTATTACGCTTAGCAAATTTACAAGACAAATGCATGGGTCTAGGCCTGTATTCGGGCCAAGTTTCATGGAATTTTGAGAATGTTCAACATGTAGCAGTTTTGCACTGTTTTATTAAAGCAAATTTATTTCCCTCCCATACAAACTTGTACTTATTATTACGCTTAATAAATTTACCACACAAATGCATGGGTCTAAAGCAATGTTTGAAAGAAGTTTCGTGAAATTCTGACAACGTTCTAAATTTAGCTGTTTTGCACCATTTTATTAAAGAAAGTTTGTTGCCCTTTAACACTAACTTGTTGCTATTATTAAGCTTATCAAATTTAACCACACAAATGCATGGGTCTAGATCAACGTTTAGGTCATGTTTCGTGGAATTCTGAGAAAGTTCAAAATTTAGTAGTTTCACACGATTTTATTAGAGAATGTTTGTTTCCCTTTAATACTAACTTGTAGTTATTATTACGCTTACCAAATTTACCACACAAATGCATGGTTATAGACCAATGTCTCATTCAAGTTTCGCCGAATACTAACGACGTCCAAAATTTAGCTGTTCTGCACGGCTTTATTAAAGAAAGTTTGTTTTCCTTTCATTGTAACTTGTAGTTATTATAAAGCTTAAAAAATTTACCACGCAAATGCATGGGTCTAGACCAACGTTTGTGTCAAGTTTCGTGGAATTCTGACGACGTTCAAAGTTTAGCAGTTTTGCACGATTTTGTTTAAGTTTCTTTTCCTTTCATACTAACTTGTAGTTAATATTACACTTAGAAAATTTTTCACACAAATGCAAGGGTCTAGACGTGTGTTTAGGTCGAGTTTCGTGGAAATATGAGATTGTTCAACATTTAGCTGTTTTCCACTATTTTATTGAAGAAAATTCATTTTCGTTTGATACTAACTTGCACTTATTATTACGATTAGCAAATTTACCACACAAATGCAAGGGTCTAGACCAACTTTCGGATCAAGTATCGTGGAATCTGAGAAAGTTCAAAATTTAGCTGTTTTCGATGGTTTTATTAAAGAAAGTTTGTTTCCTTTCATACTAACTTGTAGTTATTATTACGCTTAGCATGTTTACAACACAAATGCATGGTTCTAGACCTGTATTTGGGTCAAATTTTGTGAAATTTAGAGAACGTTCAATATGTAGAAGGTTTGCACTGTTTTATTAAAGCAAATTCGTTTCCCTTCCATACTAACTTCTACTATTTATTACGGTAAGCAAATTTACCACACAAATGCAAGGGACTAAACCAGCGTTTCGGTCAAGTTTCGTGGAATTTTGAGAACGATCAAAATTTAGTTGTTTTGCACGGTTTTATTAAAGAAAGTTTGTTACCTTTCATACTAACTTGTAGTTATTATAACGCTTAGCATGTTTACAACACATATGCATGGATCTAGACCAACGTTTAGGTCAAGTTTCGTTGAATTATGAAAACATTAAAAATTTAGCTATTTGGCACGTTTTTTTTAAAGAAAGTTTTGTTTCCCTTTCATACTAACTTATAGTTATTATTACGCTTAGCAAATTTACCAAACAAATGCATGGTTCTAGACCTGTATTCGGGGTCACGTTTCGTGGATTTCTGAGAACGTTCAACATGTAGCAGTTTTGCACTATTTTATTAAACCAAATTCGTTTCCCTTTCATATTAACTTATACTTATTATTACGCTTTGGAAATTTACGACACCAATGCCCATGTCTACACCAACGTTTGGATCAAGTTTCGTGGAATTTTGGCAGCGTTCCAAATTTAGCTGTTTTGCACCATTTTATTAAAGAATGTTTGTTACCCTTTAATACTAACTTTTTGCTATTATTATGCTTATCAAATTTAACCACACAAATGCATTGGGCTAGATCAACGTTTGGGTTATGTTTCGTGGAATTCTGAGAAAGTTCAAAATTCAGTAGTTTCACCCGATTTTATTAGAGAATGTTTGTTTCCCTTTCATACTAACCTGAAGTTATTATTACGCTTAGCAAATTTACCACACACATGCATGGTTATAGACCAACGTTTGAGTCAAGTTTCGTGGAATTCTAACGACGTTCAAAATTTAGTTGTTTTGCACGGTTTTATTAAAGAAAGTTCGTTTTTCTTTCATACTAAGTTGTAGTTATTATTACACTTAGAAAACTTACTATACAAATGCATGGGTCTAAACCAACGTTTGGGTAAACCTTCGAGGAATTCTGAGAAGGTTCAAAATTTAGCTGTTTTGCACGATTTTATTAAAAAAAGTTTGTTTCCTTTCATACTAAATTGTAGTCATTATTACGCTTAGTATATTTACCACACAAATGCATGGATATAGACCAACTTTTGGGTCAAGTTTCGTTGAATCCAGACAATGTTCAAAATTTAGCTGTTTTGCACGGTTTTATTAAAAAAAATTTGTTTCCCTTTCATACTAACATATGATTATTATTACACTTAGAAAAGTTACAACACAAAGGTGTGTGTTTAGACCTGTGTTTGGGTCAAGTTTCGTTGAAATATGAGAACGTTCAACATTTAGCTCTTTTGCACTATTTTATTAAAGAAAATTCGTTTCTGTTTCATACTAACATGTACTGATTATTACGCTTAGCAAATTTACCACACAAATGCATGGGTTTGGACCAACATTTGCGTTAAGTTTCATGGAATTTTGACAATGTTCCAAATTTAGCTGTTCTGCACGGTTTTATTAGAAAAAGCTAGTTCCCTTTCATACTAAGTTGTAGTTATTATTACGCTTAGCAAATTTACCACACAAATGTATGGATCTAGACCAACGTTTGGGTAAGGTTTCGTGGAATAATGACAATGTTCAAAATTTAGCTGTTTTGCATGGTTTTATTAAAGAAAGATTTTGTCCCTTTCATTCTAACTTCTAGTTATTATAAAGCTTATGAAATTACTACACAAATGCATGGGTCTAGACCAATGCATGGGTCAAGTTTCGTGGAATTCTGACAAAAATTTAGCAGTTTTGCACGATTCTTTTTAAGAATGTTTCTTTTCCTTTCATTCTAAGTTGTAGTTAATATTACGCTTAGGAAATATACAAACACAAATGCATGGGTCTAGACCTGTGTTTGGGTCAAGTTTCATGGAAATATGAGAACGTTCAACATTTAGCTATTTTGCACTGTTTTATTGAAGAAAACGCATTTTTGTTTCAAACTGACTTGTACTTATTATTACGCTTAGCAAATTTACCACACAAATGCAAGGGTCTAGACCAACGTTTGGGTAATGTATTGTGGAATTCTGAGAACATTCAAAATTTAGCTGGTTTCCACAGTTTTATTAAACAAAGTGTGTTTCCTTTCATACTAACTTGTAGTTATTATTATGCCTAGCATGTTTACCACACAAATGCATGGATCTAGACACACATTTAGGTCAAGTTTCATTGAATTCTGACAACGTTCGAAATTTAGCTATTCTGCACGGTTTTATAAAGAAAGTTTGTTTGTCTTTCTTACTAACTTATAGTTATTATTACGCTTAGCAAATTTACAAGACAAATGCATGGGTCTAGGCCTGTATTCGGGCCAAGTTTCATGGAATTCTGAGAATGTTCAACATGTAGCAGTTTTGCACTGTTTTATTAAAGCAAATTTATTTCCCTCCCATACAAACTTGTACTTATTATTACGCTTAATAAATTTACCACACAAATGCATGGGTCTAAAGCAACGTTTGAAAGAAGTTTCGTGAAATTCTGACAACGTTCTAAATTTAGCTGTTTTGCACCATTTTATTAAAGAAAGTTTGTTGCCCTTTAACACTAACTTGTTGCTATTATTAAGCTTATCAAATTTAACCACACAAATGCATGGGTCTAGATCAACGTTTAGGTCATGTTTCGTGGAATTCTGAGAAAGTTCAAAATTTAGTAGTTTCACACGATTTTATTAGAGAATGTTTGTTTCCCTTTAATACTAACTTGTAGTTATTATTACGCTTACCAAATTTACCACACAAATGCATGGTTATAGACCAATGTCTCATTCAAGTTTCGCCGAATACTAACGACGTCCAAAATTTAGCTGTTCTGCACGGCTTTATTAAAGAAAGTTTGTTTTCCTTTCATTGTAACTTGTAGTTATTATAAAGCTTAAAAAATTTACCACGCAAATGCATGGGTCTAGACCAACGTTTGTGTCAAGTTTCGTGGAATTCTGACGACGTTCAAAGTTTAGCAGTTTTGCACGATTTTGTTTAAGTTTCTTTTCCTTTCATACTAACTTGTAGTTAATATTACACTTAGAAAATTTTTCACACAAATGCAAGGGTCTAGACGTGTGTTTAGGTCGAGTTTCGTGGAAATATGAGATTGTTCAACATTTAGCTGTTTTCCACTATTTTATTGAAGAAAATTCATTTTCGTTTGATACTAACTTGCACTTATTATTACGATTAGCAAATTTACCACACAAATGCAAGGGTCTAGACCAACTTTCGGATCAAGTATCGTGGAATCTGAGAAAGTTCAAAATTTAGCTGTTTTCGATGGTTTTATTAAAGAAAGTTTGTTTCCTTTCATACTAACTTGTAGTTATTATTACGCTTAGCATGTTTACAACACAAATGCATGGTTCTAGACCTGTATTTGGGTCAAATTTTGTGAAATTTAGAGAACGTTCAATATGTAGAAGGTTTGCACTGTTTTATTAAAGCAAATTCGTTTCCCTTCCATACTAACTTCTACTATTTATTACGGTAAGCAAATTTACCACACAAATGCAAGGGACTAAACCAGCGTTTCGGTCAAGTTTCGTGGAATTTTGAGAACGATCAAAATTTAGTTGTTTTGCACGGTTTTATTAAAGAAAGTTTGTTTCCTTTCATACTAACTTGTAGTTATTATAACGCTTAGCATGTTTACAACACATATGCATGGATCTAGACCAACGTTTAGGTCAAGTTTCGTTGAATTATGAAAACATTAAAAATTTAGCTATTTGGCACGTTTTTTTTAAAGAAAGTTTTGTTTCCCTTTCATACTAACTTATAGTTATTATTACGCTTAGCAAATTTACCAAACAAATGCATGGTTCTAGACCTGTATTCGGGGTCACGTTTCGTGGATTTCTGAGAACGTTCAACATGTAGCAGTTTTGCACTATTTTATTAAACCAAATTCGTTTCCCTTTCATATTAACTTATACTTATTATTACGCTTTGGAAATTTACGACACCAATGCCCATGTCTACACCAACGTTTGGATCAAGTTTCGTGGAATTTTGGCAGCGTTCCAAATTTAGCTGTTTTGCACCATTTTATTAAAGAATGTTTGTTGCCCTTTAATACTAACTTTTTGCTATTATTATGCTTATCAAATTTAACCACACAAATGCATTGGGCTAGATCAACGTTTGGGTCATGTTTCGTGGAATTCTGAGAAAGTTCAAAATTCAGTAGTTTCACCCGATTTTATTAGAGAATGTTTGTTTCCCTTTCATACTAACCTGAAGTTATTATTACGCTTAGCAAATTTACCACACACATGCATGGTTATAGACCAACGTTTGAGTCAAGTTTCGTGGAATTCTAACGACGTTCAAAATTTAGTTGTTTTGCACGGTTTTATTAAAGAAAGTTCGTTTTTCTTTCATACTAAGTTGTAGTTATTATTACACTTAGAAAACTTACTATACAAATGCATGGGTCTAAACCAACGTTTGGGTAAAGCTTCGAGGAATTCTGAGAAGGTTCAAAATTTAGCTGTTTTGCACGATTTTATTAAAAAAAGTTTGTTTCCTTTCATACTAAATTGTAGTCATTATTACGCTTAGTATATTTACCACACAAATGCATGGATATAGACCAACTTTTGGGTCAAGTTTCGTTGAATCCAGACAATGTTCAAAATTTAGCTGTTTTGCACGGTTTTATTAAAAAAAATTTGTTTCCCTTTCATACTAACATATGATTATTATTACACTTAGAAAAGTTACAACACAAAGGTGTGTGTTTAGACCTGTGTTTGGGTCAAGTTTCGTTGAAATATGAGAACGTTCAACATTTAGCTCTTTTGCACTATTTTATTAAAGAAAATTCGTTTCTGTTTCATACTAACATGTACTGATTATTACGCTTAGCAAATTTACCACACGAATGCATGGGTTTGGACCAACATTTGCGTTAAGTTTCATGGAATTTTGACAATGTTCCAAATTTAGCTGTTCTGCACGGTTTTATTAGAAAAAGCTAGTTCCCTTTCATACTAAGTTGTAGTTATTATTACGCTTAGCAAATTTACCACACAAATGTATGGATCTAGACCAACGTTTGGGTCAAGTTTCGTGGAATAATGACAATGTTCAAAATTTAGCTGTTTTGCATGGTTTTATTAAAGAAAGATTTTGTCCCTTTCATTCTAACTTCTAGTTATTATAAAGCTTATGAAATTACTACACAAATGCATGGGTCTAGACCAATGCATGGGTCAAGTTTCGTGGAATTCTGACAAAAATTTAGCAGTTTTGCACGATTCTTTTTAAGAATGTTTCTTTTCCTTTCATTCTAAGTTGTAGTTAATATTACGCTTAGGAAATATACAAACACAAATGCATGGGTCTAGACCTGTGTTTGGGTCAAGTTTCATGGAAATATGAGAACGTTCAACATTTAGCTATTTTGCACTGTTTTATTGAAGAAAACGCATTTTTGTTTCAAACTGACTTGTACTTATTATTACGCTTAGCAAATTTACCACACAAATGCAAGGGTCTAGACCAACGTTTGGGTAATGTATTGTGGAATTCTGAGAACATTCAAAATTTAGCTGGTTTCCACAGTTTTATTAAACAAAGTGTGTTTCCTTTCATACTAACTTGTAGTTATTATTATGCCTAGCATGTTTACCACACAAATGCATGGATCTAGACACACATTTAGGTCAAGTTTTATTGAATTCTGACAACGTTCGAAATTTAGCTATTCTGCACGGTTTTATAAAGAAAGTTTGTTTGTCTTTCTTACTAACTTATAGTTATTATTACGCTTAACAAATTTACAAGACAAATGCATGGGTCTAGGCCTGTATTCGGGCCAAGTTTCATGGAATTCTGAGAATGTTCAACATGTAGCAGTTTTGCACTGTTTTATTAAAGCAAATTTATTTCCCTCCCATACAAACTTGTACTTATTATTACGCTTAATAAATTTACCACACAAATGCATGGGTCTAAAGCAACGTTTGAAAGAAGTTTCGTGAAATTCTGACAACGTTCTAAATTTAGCTGTTTTGCACCATTTTATTAAAGAAAGTTTGTTGCCCTTTAACACTAACTTGTTGCTATTATTAAGCTTATCAAATTTAACCACACAAATGCATGGGTCTAGATCAACGTTTAGGTCATGTTTCGTGGAATTCTGAGAAAGTTCAAAATTTAGTAGTTTCACACGATTTTATTAGAGAATGTTTGTTTCCCTTTAATACTAACTTGTAGTTATTATTACGCTTACCAAATTTACCACACAAATGCATGGTTATAGACCAATGTCTCATTCAAGTTTCGCCGAATACTAACGACGTCCAAAATTTAGCTGTTCTGCACGGCTTTATTAAAGAAAGTTTGTTTTCCTTTCATTGTAACTTGTAGTTATTATAAAGCTTAAAAAATTTACCACGCAAATGCATGGGTCTAGACCAACGTTTGTGTCAAGTTTCGTGGAATTCTGACGACGTTCAAAGTTTAGCAGTTTTGCACGATTTTGTTTAAGTTTCTTTTCCTTTCATACTAACTTGTAGTTAATATTACACTTAGAAAATTTTTCACACAAATGCAAGGGTCTAGACGTGTGTTTAGGTCGAGTTTCGTGGAAATATGAGATTGTTCAACATTTAGCTGTTTTCCACTATTTTATTGAAGAAAATTCATTTTCGTTTGATACTAACTTGCACTTATTATTACGATTAGCAAATTTACCACACAAATGCAAGGGTCTAGACCAACTTTCGGATCAAGTATCGTGGAATCTGAGAAAGTTCAAAATTTAGCTGTTTTCGATGGTTTTATTAAAGAAAGTTTGTTTCCTTTCATACTAACTTGTAGTTATTATTACGCTTAGCATGTTTACAACACAAATGCATGGTTCTAGACCTGTATTTGGGTCAAATTTTGTGAAATTTAGAGAACGTTCAATATGTAGAAGGTTTGCACTGTTTTATTAAAGCAAATTCGTTTCCCTTCCATACTAACTTCTACTATTTATTACGGTAAGCAAATTTACCACACAAATGCAAGGGACTAAACCAGCGTTTCGGTCAAGTTTCGTGGAATTTTGAGAACGATCAAAATTTAGTTGTTTTGCACGGTTTTATTAAAGAAAGTTTGTTACCTTTCATACTAACTTGTAGTTATTATAACGCTTAGCATGTTTACAACACATATGCATGGATCTAGACCAACGTTTAGGTCAAGTTTCGTTGAATTATGAAAACATTAAAAATTTAGCTATTTGGCACGTTTTTTTTAAAGAAAGTTTTGTTTCCCTTTCATACTAACTTATAGTTATTATTACGCTTAGCAAATTTACCAAACAAATGCATGGTTCTAGACCTGTATTCGGGGTCACGTTTCGTGGATTTCTGAGAACGTTCAACATGTAGCAGTTTTGCACTATTTTATTAAACCAAATTCGTTTCCCTTTCATATTAACTTATACTTATTAATACGCTTTGGAAATTTACGACACCAATGCCCATGTCTACACCAACGTTTGGATCAAGTTTCGTGGAATTTTGGCAGCGTTCCAAATTTAGCTGTTTTGCACCATTTTATTAAAGAATGTTTGTTACCCTTTAATACTAACTTTTTGCTATTATTATGCTTATCAAATTTAACCACACAAATGCATTGGGCTAGATCAACGTTTGGGTTATGTTTCGTGGAATTCTGAGAAAGTTCAAAATTCAGTAGTTTCACCCGATTTTATTAGAGAATGTTTGTTTACCTTTCATACTAACCTGAAGTTATTATTACGCTTAGCAAATTTACCACACACATGCATGGTTATAGACCAACGTTTGAGTCAAGTTTCGTGGAATTCTAACGACGTTCAAAATTTAGTTGTTTTGCACGGTTTTATTAAAGAAAGTTCGTTTTTCTTTCATACTAAGTTGTAGTTATTATTACACTTAGAAAACTTACTATACAAATGCATGGGTCTAAACCAACGTTTGGGTAAACCTTCGAGGAATTCTGAGAAGGTTCAAAATTTAGCTGTTTTGCACGATTTTATTAAAAAAAGTTTGTTTCCTTTCATACTAAATTGTAGTCATTATTACGCTTAGTATATTTACCACACAAATGCATGGATATAGACCAACTTTTGGGTCAAGTTTCGTTGAATCCAGACAATGTTCAAAATTTAGCTGTTTTGCACGGTTTTATTAAAAAAAATTTGTTTCCCTTTCATACTAACATATGATTATTATTACACTTAGAAAAGTTACAACACAAAGGTGTGTGTTTAGACCTGTGTTTGGGTCAAGTTTCGTTGAAATATGAGAACGTTCAACATTTAGCTCTTTTGCACTATTTTATTAAAGAAAATTCGTTTCTGTTTCATACTAACATGTACTGATTATTACGCTTAGCAAATTTACCACACAAATGCATGGGTTTGGACCAACATTTGCGTTAAGTTTCATGGAATTTTGACAATGTTCCAAATTTAGCTGTTCTGCACGGTTTTATTAGAAAAAGCTAGTTCCCTTTCATACTAAGTTGTAGTTATTATTACGCTTAGCAAATTTACCACACAAATGTATGGATCTAGACCAACGTTTGGGTAAGGTTTCGTGGAATAATGACAATGTTCAAAATTTAGCTGTTTTGCATGGTTTTATTAAAGAAAGATTTTGTCCCTTTCATTCTAACTTCTAGTTATTATAAAGCTTATGAAATTACTACACAAATGCATGGGTCTAGACCAATGCATGGGTCAAGTTTCGTGGAATTCTGACAAAAATTTAGCAGTTTTGCACGATTCTTTTTAAGAATGTTTCTTTTCCTTTCATTCTAAGTTGTAGTTAATATTACGCTTAGGAAATATACAAACACAAATGCATGGGTCTAGACCTGTGTTTGGGTCAAGTTTCATGGAAATATGAGAACGTTCAACATTTAGCTATTTTGCACTGTTTTATTGAAGAAAACGCATTTTTGTTTCAAACTGACTTGTACTTATTATTACGCTTAGCAAATTTACCACACAAATGCAAGGGTCTAGACCAACGTTTGGGTAATGTATTGTGGAATTCTGAGAACATTCAAAATTTAGCTGGTTTCCACAGTTTTATTAAACAAAGTGTGTTTCCTTTCATACTAACTTGTAGTTATTATTATGCCTAGCATGTTTACCACACAAATGCATGGATCTAGACACACATTTAGGTCAAGTTTCATTGAATTCTGACAACGTTCGAAATTTAGCTATTCTGCACGGTTTTATAAAGAAAGTTTGTTTGTCTTTCTTACTAACTTATAGTTATTATTACGCTTAGCAAATTTACAAGACAAATGCATGGGTCTAGGCCTGTATTCGGGCCAAGTTTCATGGAATTCTGAGAATGTTCAACATGTAGCAGTTTTGCACTGTTTTATTAAAGCAAATTTATTTCCCTCCCATACAAACTTGTACTTATTATTACGCTTAATAAATTTACCACACAAATGCATGGGTCTAAAGCAACGTTTGAAAGAAGTTTCGTGAAATTCTGACAACGTTCTAAATTTAGCTGTTTTGCACCATTTTATTAAAGAAAGTTTGTTGCCCTTTAACACTAACTTGTTGCTATTATTAAGCTTATCAAATTTAACCACACAAATGCATGGGTCTAGATCAACGTTTAGGTCATGTTTCGTGGAATTCTGAGAAAGTTCAAAATTTAGTAGTTTCACACGATTTTATTAGAGAATGTTTGTTTCCCTTTAATACTAACTTGTAGTTATTATTACGCTTACCAAATTTACCACACAAATGCATGGTTATAGACCAATGTCTCATTCAAGTTTCGCCGAATACTAACGACGTCCAAAATTTAGCTGTTCTGCACGGCTTTATTAAAGAAAGTTTGTTTTCCTTTCATTGTAACTTGTAGTTATTATAAAGCTTAAAAAATTTACCACGCAAATGCATGGGTCTAGACCAACGTTTGTGTCAAGTTTCGTGGAATTCTGACGACGTTCAAAGTTTAGCAGTTTTGCACGATTTTGTTTAAGTTTCTTTTCCTTTCATACTAACTTGTAGTTAATATTACACTTAGAAAATTTTTCACACAAATGCAAGGGTCTAGACGTGTGTTTAGGTCGAGTTTCGTGGAAATATGAGATTGTTCAACATTTAGCTGTTTTCCACTATTTTATTGAAGAAAATTCATTTTCGTTTGATACTAACTTGCACTTATTATTACGATTAGCAAATTTACCACACAAATGCAAGGGTCTAGACCAACTTTCGGATCAAGTATCGTGGAATCTGAGAAAGTTCAAAATTTAGCTGTTTTCGATGGTTTTATTAAAGAAAGTTTGTTTCCTTTCATACTAACTTGTAGTTATTATTACGCTTAGCATGTTTACAACACAAATGCATGGTTCTAGACCTGTATTTGGGTCAAATTTTGTGAAATTTAGAGAACGTTCAATATGTAGAAGGTTTGCACTGTTTTATTAAAGCAATTCGTTTCCCTTCCATACTAACTTCTACTATTTATTACGGTAAGCAAATTTACCACACAAATGCAAGGGATTAAACCAGCGTTTCGGTCAAGTTTCGTGGAATTTTGAGAACGATCAAAATTTAGTTGTTTTGCACGGTTTTATTAAAGAAAGTTTGTTTCCTTTCATACTAACTTGTAGTTATTATAACGCTTAGCATGTTTACAACACATATGCATGGATCTAGACCAACGTTTAGGTCAAGTTTCGTTGAATTATGAAAACATTAAAAATTTAGCTATTTGGCACGTTTTTTTTAAAGAAAGTTTTGTTTCCCTTTCATACTAACTTATAGTTATTATTACGCTTAGCAAATTTACCAAACAAATGCATGGTTCTAGACCTGTATTCGGGGTCACGTTTCGTGGATTTCTGAGAACGTTCAACATGTAGCAGTTTTGCACTATTTTATTAAACCAAATTCGTTTCCCTTTCATATTAACTTATACTTATTATTACGCTTTGGAAATTTACGACACCAATGCCCATGTCTACACCAACGTTTGGATCAAGTTTCGTGGAATTTTGGCAGCGTTCCAAATTTAGCTGTTTTGCACCATTTTATTAAAGAATGTTTGTTGCCCTTTAATACTAACTTTTTGCTATTATTATGCTTATCAAATTTAACCACACAAATGCATTGGGCTAGATCAACGTTTGGGTCATGTTTCGTGGAATTCTGAGAAAGTTCAAAATTCAGTAGTTTCACCCGATTTTATTAGAGAATGTTTGTTTCCCTTTCATACTAACCTGAAGTTATTATTACGCTTAGCAAATTTACCACACACATGCATGGTTATAGACCAACGTTTGAGTCAAGTTTCGTGGAATTCTAACGACGTTCAAAATTTAGTTGTTTTGCACGGTTTTATTAAAGAAAGTTCGTTTTTCTTTCATACTAAGTTGTAGTTATTATTACACTTAGAAAACTTACTATACAAATGCATGGGTCTAAACCAACGTTTGGGTAAAGCTTCGAGGAATTCTGAGAAGGTTCAAAATTTAGCTGTTTTGCACGATTTTATTAAAAAAAGTTTGTTTCCTTTCATACTAAATTGTAGTCATTATTACGCTTAGTATATTTACCACACAAATGCATGGATATAGACCAACTTTTGGGTCAAGTTTCGTTGAATCCAGACAATGTTCAAAATTTAGCTGTTTTGCACGGTTTTATTAAAAAAAATTTGTTTCCCTTTCATACTAACATATGATTATTATTACACTTAGAAAAGTTACAACACAAAGGTGTGTGTTTAGACCTGTGTTTGGGTCAAGTTTCGTTGAAGTATGAGAACGTTCAACATTTAGCTCTTTTGCACTATTTTATTAAAGAAAATTCGTTTCTGTTTCATACTAACATGTACTGATTATTACGCTTAGCAAATTTACCACACGAATGCATGGGTTTGGACCAACATTTGCGTTAAGTTTCATGGAATTTTGACAATGTTCCAAATTTAGCTGTTCTGCACGGTTTTATTAGAAAAAGCTAGTTCCCTTTCATACTAAGTTGTAGTTATTATTACGCTTAGCAAATTTACCACACAAATGTATGGATCTAGACCAACGTTTGGGTCAAGTTTCGTGGAATAATGACAATGTTCAAAATTTAGCTGTTTTGCATGGTTTTATTAAAGAAAGATTTTGTCCCTTTCATTCTAACTTCTAGTTATTATAAAGCTTATGAAATTACTACACAAATGCATGGGTCTAGACCAATGCATGGGTCAAGTTTCGTGGAATTCTGACAAAAATTTAGCAGTTTTGCACGATTCTTTTTAAGAATGTTTCTTTTCCTTTCATTCTAAGTTGTAGTTAATATTACGCTCAGGAAATATACAAAAAAAAATGCATGGGTCTAGACCTGTGTTTGGGTCAAGTTTCATGGAAATATGAGAACGTTCAACATTTAGCTATTTTGCACTGTTTTATTGAAGAAAACGCATTTTTGTTTCAAACTGACTTGTACTTATTATTACGCTTAGCAAATTTACCACACAAATGCAAGGGTCTAGACCAACGTTTGGGTAATGTATTGTGGAATTCTGAGAACATTCAAAATTTAGCTGGTTTCCACAGTTTTATTAAACAAAGTGTGTTTCCTTTCATACTAACTTATAGTTATTATTATGCCTAGCATGTTTACCACACAAATGCATGGATCTAGACACACATTTAGGTCAAGTTTCATTGAATTCTGACAACGTTCGAAATTTAGCTATTCTGCACGGTTTTATAAAGAAAGTTTGTTTGTCTTTCTTACTAACTTATAGTTATTATTACGCTTAGCAAATTTACAAGACAAATGCATGGGTCTAGGCCTGTATTCGGGCCAAGTTTCATGGAATTCTGAGAATGTTCAACATGTAGCAGTTTTGCACTGTTTTATTAAAGCAAATTTATTTCCCTCCCATACAAACTTGTACTTATTATTACGCTTAATAAATTTACCACACAAATGCATGGGTCTAAAGCAACGTTTGAAAGAAGTTTCGTGAAATTCTGACAACGTTCTAAATTTAGCTATTTTGCACCATTTTATTAAAGAAAGTTTGTTGCCCTTTAACACTAACTTGTTGCTATTATTAAGCTTATCAAATTTAACCACACAAATGCATGGGTCTAGATCAACGTTTAGGTCATGTTTCGTGGAATTCTGAGAAAGTTCAAAATTTAGTAGTTTCACACGATTTTATTAGAGAATGTTTGTTTCCCTTTAATACTAACTTGTAGTTATTATTACGCTTACCAAATTTACCACACAAATGCATGGTTATAGACCAATGTCTCATTCAAGTTTCGCCGAATACTAACGACGTCCAAAATTTAGCTGTTCTGCACGGCTTTATTAAAGAAAGTTTGTTTCCCTTTCATTGTAACTTGTAGTTATTATAAAGCTTAAAAAATTTACCACGCAAATGCATGGGTCTAGACCAACGTTTGTGTCAAGTTTCGTGGAATTCTGACGACGTTCAAAGTATAGCAGTTTTGCACGATTTTGTTTAAGTTTCTTTTCCTTTCATACTAACTTGTAGTTAATATTACACTTAGAAAATTTTTCACACAAATGCAAGGGTCTAGACGTGTGTTTAGGTCGAGTTTCGTGGAAATATGAGATTGTTCAACATTTAGCTGTTTTCCACTATTTTATTGAAGAAAATTCATTTTCGTTTGATACTAACTTGCACTTATTATTACGATTAGCAAATTTACCACACAAATGCAAGGGTCTAGACCAACTTTCGGATCAAGTATCGTGGAATCTGAGAAAGTTCAAAATTTAGCTGTTTTCGATGGTTTTATTAAAGAAAGTTTGTTTCCTTTCATACTAACTTGTAGTTATTATTACGCTTAGCATGTTTACAACACAAATGCATGGTTCTAGACCTGTATTTGGGTCAAATTTTGTGAAATTTAGAGAACGTTCAATATGTAGAAGGTTTGCACTGTTTTATTAAAGCAAATTCGTTTCCCTTCCATACTAACTTCTACTATTTATTACGGTAAGCAAATTTACCACACAAATGCAAGGGACTAAACCAGCGTTTCGGTCAAGTTTCGTGGAATTTTGAGAACGATCAAAATTTAGTTGTTTTGCACGGTTTTATTAAAGAAAGTTTGTTTCCTTTCATACTAACTTGTAGTTATTATAACGCTTAGCATGTTTACAACACATATGCATGGATCTAGACCAACGTTTAGGTCAAGTTTCGTTGAATTATGAAAACATTAAAAATTTAGCTATTTGGCACGTTTTTTTTAAAGAAAGTTTTGTTTCCCTTTCATACTAACTTATAGTTATTATTACGCTTAGCAAATTTACCAAACAAATGCATGGTTCTAGACCTGTATTCGGGGTCACGTTTCGTGGATTTCTGAGAACGTTCAACATGTAGCAGTTTTGCACTATTTTATTAAACCAAATTCGTTTTCCTTTCATATTAACTTATACTTATTATTACGCTTTGGAAATTTACGACACCAATGCCCATGTCTACACCAACGTTTGGATCAAGTTTCGTGGAATTTTGGCAGCGTTCCAAATTTAGCTGTTTTGCACCATTTTATTAAAGAATGTTTGTTGCCCTTTAATACTAACTTGTAGTTATTATTACGCTTAGCAAATTTAACCACAAAAATGAATGGGTCTAGACCAACGTCTGGGTCATGTTTTGTGGAATTTTGAGAAAGTTCAAAATATAGCAGTTTTGCACGATTTTATTAGAGAAAGTTTGTTTCCCTTTCATACTAACTTCTAGTTATTATTACGCTGATCAAATTTACCACACAAATTCAATGTTATAGACCAACTTTGCATTCAAGTTTCATGCCATTCTTACGACGTTCGAAATTTAGCTGTTCTGCACGGCTTTATAATAGAAAGTTTGTTTTCCCTTTCATACTAACTTCTAGTTATTATAAAGGTTAAGAAATTTACCACACAAATGCATGGGTCAAGACCAACGTAAGGGTCAAGTTTCGTGGAATTCTGACAACGTTTAAAATTTAGCAGCTGTGCACGATTTTATTTAAGAAAGTTTCTTTCCCTTTCATACAAACTTGTAGTTAATATTACGAAGTTAGGAAATATGCCACAAAAATGCATGGGTCTAGACCTGTGTTTGGGTCAAGTTTAGTGGAAATATGAGAACGTTCAAAATTTAGCTGTTTTGCACTGTTTTATTGAACAAAATTCGTTTTTGTTTCATACTGACTTGTACTTATTATTATGCTTAGCAAATTTACCCCACAAATGCAAGGGTTTAGACTAACGTTTGGGTCAAGTATTGTAGAATTCTGAGAACGTTCTGAGAACGTTCAAGTTTTATGGAATTCTAACGGCGTTCAAAATTTAGCTGTTTTTTCGGTTTTATAAAGAAAGTTTGTTTCCCTTTCATTTGAACTTGTAGTTATTATAAAGCTTAAGAAATTAACAAACAAATGCATGGGTGTAGACCAACGTTTGGGTTAAGTTTCATAGAATTCTGACGACGTTCAAAGTTTAGCAGTTTTGCACGATTTTATTTAAGAAAGTTTCTTTTCCTTTCATACTAACCTGTTGTTAATATTACGCTTATAAAATTTACCACATAAATGCATGGGTCTACACGTGTGTTTGGGTCAAGTTTGTGGAAATATGAGAACGTTCAAAATGTAGCTGTTTTACACTGTTTTATTAAAACAAATTCGTTTCCCTTCCATACTAACTTGTACTTATTATTACGGTATGCAAATTTACCACACAAATGCAAGGGTCTAAAAGAACGTTTCGGTCAAGTTTTGTGGAATTTTGAGAACGTTCAAAATTTAGCTATTTTGCACCATTTTATTAAAGAAAGTTTGTATTATTTCATACTAACTTGTAGTTATTATTACGCTTAGCATGTTTACCACACAAATGCATGGATCTATATCAACGTTTAGGTCAAGTTTCGTTGAATTCTGACAACATTCAAAATTTAGCTATTTTTCACGATTTTTTTAAAGAAAGTTTGTTTTCCTTTCATACTAACCTATAGTTATAATTATGCTTAGTAAATTTACCACACAAATAAATGGGTCTAGACTTGTGTTTGGGTCAAGTTTCATGGAGATATGAGAACGTTCAACATTTAACTTTTTTGTATTGTTTTATTAAAGCAAATTTGTTTCCTTTCGATACTAACTTGTACTTATTATTACCTTAGCAAATTTACTACATAAATGCATGGGTCTACAACAACGTTTGGATCAAGTTTCGTGGAATTCTAACAACATTCAAAATTTTGCAGTTTTGCACAGTTTTATTAAAGAAAGATTTTTTTGCCTTTCATACTAACTTGTAGTTATTATTATGCTTAGCAAATTTACCATACAAATGCATGGTTCTAGACCAACGTTTGGGTTAAGTTTCATGGAATTTTAACGACGTTCAAAATTTAGCTGCTTTGCACGATTTTATTAAAGAAAGTTTGTTTCTCTTTCATACTAAATTTCAGTTATTATAACGCATAGAAAATTTACCACACAAATTTATGGGTCTAGACAAACGTTTGGGTCATGTTTCATGGAATTCAAACAACGTTCACAATTTAACAGTTGTGTACATTTTTATTTAAGAAAGTTTGTTTCCCTTACATACTAACTTGTAGTTATTATTACGCTTAGCAAATTTACCACACAAATGCATTTGTCTAGACCTGTGTTTGGGTTATGTTTCGTGGAAATATTAGAACGTTCAACATTTAGCTGTTTTACAATATTTTATTAGAGAAAATTCGTTTCCGTTTGATATTAACTTATACTTATTATTACGCTTAGCAAATTTACCACAAAAATGTATGGGTCTGAACCAACGTTTGGGTCAAGTTTCGTGGAATTTTGACAACGTTCCAAATTTAGTTGTTTTGCACGATTTTATTAAAGAAAGTTCGTTTTCCTTTCATACTAAGTTGTAGTTATTATTACGCTCAGAAAACTTACTACACAAATGCATGGGTCTAAACGTACATTTGGGTCAAGTTTCGAGGAATTACGAGAACGTTCAAAATTTAACTGTTTTGCAAGTTTTATTAAAGAAAGTTTGTTTTCCTTCAAACTAAATTGTAGTCATTATTACGCTTAGCAAATTTACCACACAAATGCATGGATCTAGACCAACTTTTGAGTCAAGTTTAGTTGAATTCTGACAATGTTCAAAATTTAAATGTTTTGCACGGTTTTATCAAAGAAAGTTTGTTTCCCTTTCATACTAACTTGTAGTTAATATTACGCTTAGCAAATTTACCACACAAATGCATGGGTCTAGACCTGTGTTTGGGTCAGGTTTAGTGGAATTTTGAGAACGTTCATCATTTAACTGTTTTGCACTATTTTATTATAGCAAATTCGTTTCACTTCCATACTAACTTGTACTTATTATTACGCTAAGCAAATAATCCAGACAAATGCATGGGTCTAGACCAAAGTTTGGGTCAAGTTTCATGGAATTTTGACAATGTTCCAAATTTAGCTATTCTGCGCGGTTTAATAAAGCAAGTTTGTTTCTCTTTCATACTAACTTGTGGTTATTATAATGCTTAACAAAATTACCAGACAAATGCATGGGTCTAGGCCAACGTTTGGGTCAAGTATCGTGGAATTCTGACAAAGTTGAAAATTTAGCGTTTCTGTACGGTTTTATTAAAGAAAGTTTGTTTACCTTTCATACTAACTTATGGTTATTATTACACTTACCAAAGTTACAACATAAAGGCATGTGTATAGACCTGTGTTTGGGTCAAGTTTCGTGGAATTCTGACTACGTTCAAAATTTAGCTGCTTTGCACGGTTTTTAGAGTTTGTTTCCCTTTCATACTAACTTAAAGTTATTATTACGTTTAACAAATTTACAACATAAATGCATGGGTCTAGACCTGTGTCTGGGTTAAGTTTAGTAGAATTCTGAAAACGTTCAAAATTTTGCTGTTTTGCACTGTTTTATTAAAGAAAATTCATTTTTCTTTCATACCAACTTGTAATTATTATTACGCTTAGCAAATTTACGACACAAATGTCCATCTAGACCAACGTTTGGATTAAGTTTTAGAGAAATAATGACAATGTTCAAAATTTACCTGTTTTGCACGGTTTTATTAAAGAATATTTGTAGCCCTTTCATACTAACTTGTAATTATTATAACGCTTAGGAAAATTTACAACACAAATGCAAGGGTCTAGACTAACCTTTGGGTCAAGTTTTGTGTAATTCTGACAACATTCAAAATTTAGTAGTTTTGCACGATTTTAACAAAAAAAGTATGTTTCCCTTCCATACTAACTTATAGTTACTATTACGTTTAACAAATTTAACACACAAATACATGGGTCTAGACCTGTGTTTGGGTGAAGTTTTTTGAAATTTTGAGAATGTTCAGCATTTAGCTGTTTTGCACTATTTTATTAAAGCAATTCGTTTTCCTTCCATACTAACTTGTAGTTATTATTACTCATAGAAAATTTACCACACAAATGCATGGGTCTAGACAATGTTTGGGTCAATTATCGTGGAATTCTGATAACATTCAAAATTTAGCAGTTTTGCACGATTTTATTAGAGAAAGTTTGTTTACCTTTCATACTAACTTGTAGTTATTATTATGCTTGGCAAATTTACCACACAAATGGATGGGTCTAGACCTGTATTTCTGTCAAGTTTCGTGGAATTCTGAGAACGTCCATCATGTAGCAGTTTTGAACTGTTTTATTAAAGCAAATTCGTTTCCCTTCCATACTAACTTGTACTTATTATTACACTAAGCAAATTTACCATATAAATGCAAGGGTATAAACCAACGTTTTGGTCAAGTTCCGTGGAATTCTGAGAACGTTCAAAGTTTAGTGGTTTTGTACGGTTTTATTAAAGAAAGTTTGTTTCCTTTCATTCTAACTTGTAGTTATTATTGCGCTTAGAATGTTTAACACACAAATGCATGGATCTGGAACAACGTTTAGGTCAAATTTCGTTGAATTCTAACAACGTTCAAAATTTAGCTCTTTTTCGCGGTACTTTTGCAGAGAGTTTATTTGCCTTTCATACTAACTTATGGTTATTATTACGCTTAGCAAATTTATCAAATAAATGCATGTGTCTAGACCTGTATTTGGGTCAAGTTTTGTGGAACATTGAGAACATTCATCATTTAGCAGTTTTGCACTGTTTTATTAAAGCAAATTCGTTTTCTTTCTATACTAACTTGTACTTATTATTATGCTTAGGAAATTTTACCACATAAATGCATGGGTCTAGAACAACGTTTGGATCAAGTTTCGTGGAATTGTGACAACGTTCCAAATTTAGCTGTTTTGCACCATTTTATTAAAGAAAGTTTGTTTTCCTTTAATACTAACTTGTAGTTATTGTTATGCTTAGCAAATTTAACCACACAAATGCATTGTTGTAGACCAATGTTTGGGTCATGTTTCGTGGAATTCTGAGAACCTTCAAACTTTAGCAGTTTTGCAAGATTTTAATAGAGAAAGTTTGTTTCCTTTCATACTACCTTGTAGTTATTATTATGCTTAGCAAATTTACCATACAAATGGATGGGTCTAGACAAACCTTTGGGTCAATTTTTGTGAAATTCTAACGATGTTCAAAATTTAGCTGTTTTGCACGATTTTATTAAAGAAAGTTTGTTTCCCTTTCATTCTAACTGGTAGTTATTATAAAGCTTAAGAAATTTACCACACAAATGCGTAGGTCTATACCAGCGTATGGGTCAAGTTTCGTGAAATTCTGACAACGTTCAAAATTTAGCAATTTTGCACGATTTTATTTAAGAAAGATTTTTTTCCTTTCATACTAACTTGTTGTTAATATTACGCTTAGCAAATTTACCATACAAATGCATGGGTCTAGACCTATGTTTGGGTCAAGTTTCGTGGAAATATGAGAATGTTCAATATTTAGGTGTTTTGCACTATTTTATTGAAGAAAATTCGTATTCATTCCATATTAACTTGTACTTACTATTACGCTTCGCAAATTTACCACACAAATGCAAGGGTCTAGACCAACGTTTGGGCCAAGTATTGTGGAATTCTGAAAACGTTCAAAATTTAGCTGTTATCCAGTGTTTTAATAAAGAAGGTTAGTTTCCTTTCATACTGACTTGTAGTTATTATTACAGTTACCATGTTCAGCACGCAAATGCATGGATCGATACCAACATTTAGGCCAAGTTTCGTCGAATTATGACAAAGTTCAAAATTTAGATATTTTGCACGGTTTTTCTAAAGAAATTTTGTTTGCGTTTCATACTAACTTATAGTTTTTATTATGCTTATTAAATTTACAACACAAATGCATGGGTCTAGACCTGTATTCCTGTCAAGTTTTGTGGAATTCTGAGAACGTTCAACATATAGCAGTTTTGAACTATTTTATTAAAGCAAATTCGTTTCCCATCCATACTAACTTGTACTTATTATTACACTACGCAAATTTACCACACAAATGTAAGGGTATAAACCAACATTTGGATCAAGTTTCGTGGAATTTTGAGAACGTTCAAAGTTTAGTTGTTTTGCACGGTTTTATTAAAGAATGTTTGTTTCCGTTCATACTAACTTGTAGTTATTATTGCGCTTAGAATGTTTACCAAACAAATGCATGGATCTGGAACAACGTTTAGGTCAAATTTCGTTGAATTCTGACAAGGTTCAAAATTTACCTATTTTTCGCGGTTTTTTTTAAAGAGAGTTTATTTGCCTTTCATACTAACTTATAGTTATTATTACGCTTAGCAAATTTATTAAATGAATGCATGTGTCTATACCTGTATTTGGGTCAAGTTTCGTGGAATTTTGAGAACATTCATTATTTAGCAGTTTTGCACTGTTTTATTAAAGCAGATTCCTTTCCCTTCCATACTAACTTGTACTTATTGTTACGCGTAGCAAATTTACCACATAAATGCATGGGTCTAGAACAATGTTTGCATCAAGTTTCATGGAATTCTTACAACGTTCTAAATTTAGCTGTTTTGCACCATTTTATTAAAGAAAGTTTGTTTCCCTTTAATACTAACTTGTAGTTATTATTATGCTTAGCAAATTTAACCACACAAATGCATTGCTCTAGACCAATGTTTGGGTCATGTTTCGTGGAATTCTGAGAATGTTCAAAATTTAGCAGTTTTGCATGATTTTAATAGAGAAAGTTTGTTTCCCTTTCATACTAACTTGTAGTTATTATTACGCTTAGCAAATTTACCATACAAATGAATTGGTCTAGACAAACCTTTGGGTCAAGTTTCGTGAAATTCTAACGACGTTCAAAATTTAGTTGTTTTGCACGGTTTGATTAGTGAAAGTTTCTTTCCCTTTCATTCTAACTTGTAATGATTATAAAGCTTAAGAAGTTTACCACACAAATGCATGGGTCTAGACCAACGTTTGGGTCAAGTTTCATGGAATCCTGACAACCTTCAAAATCTAGCAGTTTTGCACGATTTTATTTAAGAAAGATTTTTTTCCTTTCATACTAACTTGTTGTTAATATTACGCTTAGCAAATTTACCATACAAATGCATGGGTCTAGACCTATGTTTGGGTCAAGTTTGTTTTTTTTTATTGAAGAAAATTTGTTTTTGTTTCATACTCACTTGTACTTGTTATTAAGCATAGCAAATTTACTACACAAATGCAAGGGTCTAGGCCAACGTTTGGGTCAAGTATCGTGAAATTCTGGGAACGTTCAATATTGAATTGTTTTCCACGTTTTTATTAAAGAAAGCTTGTTTCTTTTCATACTAACTTGTAGTTATTATTATGCTTAGCATGGTTAGCATACAAATGCATGGATCTAGACCAACATTTAGGTCAAGTTTCGTTGAATTCTGACAACGTTCAAAATTTAGCTATTTTGCACGGTTTTTTTTAAAGAAAGTTTGTTTGCCTTTCAAACTAACTTATAGTTATTATTACGCTTAGCAAATTTACCATACAAATGCATGGGTCTAGACCTGTATTTGGGTGCAGTTTCGTGGAATTCTGAGAACGTTCAACCTGTAGCAGTTTTGCACTATTTTATTTAAGCAAATTCGTTTCCCTTTCCATGCTAACTTGTACTTATTATTACGCTAAAAAAATTTACCACACAAATGCAACGGTTTAAACCAACGTTTATGTCAGGTTTCGTGGAATTCTGAGAACGTTCAAAATTTAGTTGTTTTGCACGATTTTATTAAAGAAAATTTGTTTGATTTTCATAGTAACTTGTAGTTCTTATTATGCTTAGCAAATTTACCACACAAACGCATGTGTCTAGACCTACGTTTGGGTCAAGTCTGGAATTCTGAGAACGTTCATAATTTCGCTGTTTTGCACGATTTTATTAAACATAGTTTGTTTTCCTTTCAGACTAAGTTGTAGATATGATTATGCTATGCAAATTTACCATACAAATACATGGGTCTAGACCTACGATTGGGTCAAGTTTCGTGGAATTCCTAGAACGTTTAAAATTTAGTCGTTTCGATCAGTTTTATTAAAGAAAGTTTGTTTTCCTTTCATACTAACTTGTAGTTATAGCAAATTTACCATACAAATGCATGGGTCTAGACTTACGTTTGGGTCAAGTTTCATGAAAATCTGAAAAACGTTCAAAATTTAGCTATTTTGCATGGTTACTTAAAGCAGTTTGTTTCACTTTCATTCAAACATATAGTTATTATTACGCTTAGAAAAATTTACCACACAAATCCATGGTTCTAGACCTATGTTTGGGTCAAGTTTCATGGAATTCTTAGAACGTTCAGAATTTAGCTGTTTTACACGGTTTTGATTAAAAAAAGTTTATTTTCCTTTCATACTAACTTATAGTTATTATTATGCTTAGCAAATTTTTCATACAAATGCATGGGTCTTGGCATATGTTTGGGTCAAATTTTGTGGAATTCTGAGAAGTTCAAAATTTAGCCATTTTGCACGATTTTTTTCAAGCGAGTTTCCTTCCCTTTCATACTAACTTGTAATTATTATTATGCTTTGCAAATTTACTATACAAATGCATGGGTCTAGACCTACGTTTGGGTCAAATTTTGTGGAATTCGGAAAAACGTTCAAAATTTAGCCTTTTTCCACAGTTTTATTAAACCAAGTTCGTTTTACTTTCATTCTAACTTATAGTTATTATTATGCTTAGCAAATTTATCACACGAATCCATGGGTCTAGACCTACTTTTGGGTCAAGTTTCATGAAATTTTGAGAACGTTCAAAATTTAGCTGTTTTACATGGTTTTATTAAAGAAAGTTTATTTCATTTTCATACTAACTTGTAGTTCTTATTATGCTTAGCAAATTTTCCATACAAATGCATAGGTCTAGGCCTATTTCTGGGTCAAATTTTGTGGAATACTGAGTACGTTCAAAATTTAGTTGTTTTGCACGATTTATTTAAAACAAGTTGCTTTCCCTTTCCTATTAATTTGTAGTTATTATTACGCTTAGCAAATTTACCACCCAAATGTATGGGACTAGACCTACGTTTGGGTCAAGTTTTGTAGAATTCTGAGAATGTTGAAAATTTAGCTGTTTTGCACGGTTTTATTAAAGTAAGATGATTCACTTCATACTAACTTGTTGCTCTTATTACGCTTAGTAAATTGTGCACACAAATGCATGGGTGTAGATCTACGTTTGGATCATGTTTCGTGGAATTCTGAGAACGATCAAAATTTAGCTGTTTTGTACGATTTTATTAACACAAGTTTGTTTCCTTTTCGTACTAAGTTGTAGTTAATATTACGATTATGAAATTTACCACAACAATTAATGGGTATATACCTACGTTTGGGTCAAGTTCCGTGGAATTTTGAGAACATTCAAAATTTAGCTGTTTTGCACGGTTTTAATAAATCAATTTAGTTTTCCTTTCATACTAACTTCTAATTGTTATCACTCTAAGAAAATTTATCACAGAAATGCATGGGTCTAGACGTACGTTTGAGTAAAGTTTCGTGGAATTCTGAGAACGTTCAATATTTACCTGTTTTGTACGGTTTTATTAAAGAAAATTTGTTTTTCTTTCATACTAACTTGTAGTTATTATTACGCTCAGCAAATTTATTACATAAATACATTGCTCTAGACCTACGTTTGGGTCATGTTTCGAGGTATTCTTAGAACGTTCAAAATTAAGCTGTTTTGTACGGTTTTATTAAAATAAGTTTGTTTCCCTTTCATACGAACTTATAGTTATGATTATGCTAAGCAAATGTACCACACAAATGCCTGGGTCTACACCTACATTTCGCTTAAGTTTCGTGGAATTCTGAGAACGTACAAAATTTAGCTGTTTTGCACAGTTTTACTAAAGAAACTTTGTTCCCCTTTATACTGACATGTAGTTATTATTACGCTTAGCAAATTACCACAGAAATGCATAGGTGTAGACATGCGTTTGGGTCAAGTTTCGTGGATTTCTCCCTTTAATACTAACTTTTAGTTATGATTACAGTAAGAATTTACCACACAAATGCATGGGTCAAGACCTACATTAGGGTCAAGCTTCATGGAATTCTGAGAACGTTCAAAATTTAGCTGTTTTGCCCGATTTTATTAAAAATAAAATTGTTTCCCTTCCATACTAAAATTATTGTTATTATTACGCTAAGCCAATTTTACCACAGAAGTGCATCGGTCTAGACCTAAGTTTTGGTCCAGTTTCATGGAATTCTAAAAACGTTCAAAATTTAGTTGTTTTGTACGATTTTGTAATGAAAGTTTGTTTCAATTTCATACTAACTTGTAGTTATGATTACGATAAGCAAATTTACCACACAAATGCATGGGTCTAGACCTACGTTTCGGTCGAGTATCGTGGAATTTTGAGAACATTCAAAATTTAGCTGTTTTACACGGTTTAATTAAAGCAACTTTGTTTCCATTTCATACTAACTTGCTGTTATTATTACGCTTAGCAAATTTACCACACAAATGCATGGGTTTAGACCTACGTTTGGGTCAAGTTTTGTAGAATTCTAAAAAATGTTCAAAATTTAGCTGGTTTGCATAGTTTTATTAGAGCAACTATGATTTACTTTCATACTAACTTGTATATATTATTACACTTAGCAAATTAACCACACAAATGCATGGGTATAAACCTAAGTTTGGGTAAAGTTTCGTGGAATTATGAGAACTTTCAAAATTTAGTTGTTTTGCACGGTTTTATTCAACAAAATATGTTTCCCTTTCATACTAACTCGTAGTTATGATTACGCTAAGCAAATTTACCAGACGAATATATGGGTCTAGACCTACGATTGGATCAATTTTCGTGGAATTATGAGAACGTTCAAAATTTAGTTGTTTTGCATGGTTTTATTAAATAAAGTTTATTTCTCTTTCATACTAAGTTGTAGTTATTTTAAGCTTAGCCAATTTACCACACAAATGCTGGGTCTAGACCTACGATTAGGTCATGTTTCATGCAATTCTGAGAACGTTAAAAATTTAGCTGTTTCGTACGGTTTTATTAAATAAAGTTTATTTCTCTTTCATACTACCTTGTAGTTATTTTTATGCATATCAAATTTTCAACACCAATTCATCGATCTAGACATAAGTTTTGGTTAAGTTTCGTGGAATTCTGAGAACGTTCAATATTTAGCTATTTTGCACTATTCTATTAAACAATGTATGTTTCCCTTGAATACTAACTTAAAGTTATAATTACGCTAAGCAAATTTACCACACGAATATATGGGTCTAGACCTACGATTGGGTCAAGTTTCATGGAATTCTGAGAGCGTTCAATATTTAGCCATTTCGCACGATTTTATTAAAGTAAGTTTGTTTCACTTTCATACTAACTTGTAGTTATTATCACGCTTAGCAATTTATCACACAAATGCATGGGTCTAGACCTACGATTGGGTCAAGTTTCGTGAAATTTCTAGAACATTCAAAATTTAGCCGTTTCGCACGGTTTTATTAAAGAAAGATTGTTTCCCTTTCATACTAACATGTAGTTATTTTTACGCTTAGCCAATTTATCACACAAATGCATCGGTCTAAACCTACGTTTTGTTCATATTTCATGGAATTCCGAGAACGTTAAAAATTTAGCTCTTTTGCACAGTTTTATTAAAGAAAGTTTGTTTCATTTTCATAATAACTTGTAGTTATTATTACTCTTCGTAAATTGATCACACAAATGCATGGGTCTAGACCTACGTTTGTGTCAAGTTTCGTGGAATTTTGATAACGTTCAATATATAGCTGTTTTGCACGATTTTATTAAAAAAGTTTGTTTCTCTTTCATACTACCTAATAGTTATTTTTACGCTTACCAAATTTAGAACACCAATTCATCGGCCTAAACCTACATTTGGTCAAGTTTCATGGAATTCTGAGAACGTTCAATATAGTTATGAATACTAACTTATAGTTATGATTACGCTAATTAAATTTACCACACGAATACATGGGTCTGAACCTACGATAGAGAGATAATACTTTAGCCGTTTCGCACGGCTTTTTTGAAGCAAGTTTGTTTCACTTTCATACTTGCTTGTAGTTATTATCACGCTTAGCAAATTTACCACACAAATGCATGGATCTAAACCTACGTTTGGGTTAAGTTTCGTGGAATTCTTAGAACGTTCAAAATTTAGTTGTTTTGCGCGGTTTTATTAAACAAAGTTTGTTTTCCCTTCATACTAACTTGTAGTTATGATTAAGATTAGCAAATTTAACACACAAATACATGTGTCTAGGCCAACGATTGGGTCAAGTTTTGTAAAATTCTGAGAACGTTAGAAATTTAGCCGTTTCGCACGGTTTTATCAAAGAAAGTTTGTTTCTCTTTTATACTAACTAGCAGTTATTATCACGCTTAGCAAATTTACCACACAAATGCTTGTGTCTAGACCTACGATTGGGTCAAGTTTCGTGAAATTCTGAGAACGTTCATAATTTAGCTGTTATGCATGGTTTTATTAAACAAAGTATCTTTCCTTTTCATACTAACTTGATGTTATGATTACGTTAAGAAAAGTTACCATCGAATACATGGGTCTAGACCTATGATTGGATCATGTTTCGTGGAGTTCTGAGAACGTTCAAAATTTGGCCGTTTCGCACGGTTTTATTAAAGAAAGTTTGTTTCCCTTTCATACTAACTTGTAGTTATTATAAAGCTTAGCAAATTTACAACACAAATGTATTGGTCCAGACATTCATTGGGTCAAGTTTCCTGGAATTCTGAGAACGTTCAAATTTAGCTGTTTTGCACGGTTTTATAAAACAAAGTTTGTTTTTCTTTTACACTAACTTGTACTTATGATTATGCTTAGCAAATTTTTCACACAAATACATGTGTTTATTCCTACGATTGGATCAAGTTTTGTGATATTTTGAGAACGTTCAAAATTTAGCCGATTCTGTACGATTTTATTAAAGAAAGTATGTTTTCCTTTCATACTGACTTGCAGTTATTATCACGCTTTGCAAATTTACCCCCCAAATGCATGGTCTAGACCGACTTTTGGGTAAGGTTTCGTGGAATTCTGAGAACATTCAAAATATAGTTGTTTTTCACGATTTATTAAACAAACTATGTTTCCCTTTCGTACTAACTTGTACTTTTGGTTACATTAAGCAAAATTACCACCTAAATACATGGGTCTAGACTAATGATTGGGTAAAGTTTCATGGAATTCTGAGAACGTTCAATATTTAACTGTTTGCGCGGTTTTATTAAGAAAGTTTGTTTCCCTTTTATAATAACTTATAGTTATGATTACGTTAAGCAAATTTACGAAATAAATAGTTGGGTCTAGACCTACTATTGCGCCATGTTTCGTAGAATTCTGAGAATGTTCAAAATATGCCCATTTCGAACAGTTTTTACCACACAAATGTATGGCTCTAGACCTGTGTTTGGTTCAAGTTTCGTGGAATTATTAGAATGTTCAAAATTTAGCTGTTTTTGCACTGTTTTATTAAATCAATTCATTTCCCTTACATACTAACTCGTACTTATTATTACGGTTAGCAAATTTACCAAACAAATGAATGGGTCTTGACCAACATTTGGGCCATATTTTGTGGAATTCTGACAACGTTCCAAATTTTAGTTGTTTTGCACGATTTTATAACAGAAAGTTCGTTTTCCTTTCATACTAACTTGTAGTTATTATTACGCTTAGCACATTTACCACACAAATGCATGGGTTTAGACCAACGTTTGGGTGAAGTGTCGTGGAATTTTGAGACAGTTCAAAATTTAGCTATTTTGCACAGCTTTATTAAACAAAGTTTGTTTCCTTTCATACTAGCTTGTAGTTATTATTACGCTAAGCAAATTTACCACACAAATGGTTGGATCTAGACCAACTTCGGGTCATGTTTCGTTGAATTCTGACAACGTTCAAAATTTAGCTGTTTTGCACACTTTTATTAAAGAACGTTTGTTTCCCTTTCATACTAACTAATAGTTATTTACTACGTTTAGCAAATTTACTACACCAAAGCATGGGTCTAATCCTGTGTTTGGTTCAAGTTTCGTTGAAATCTGAGAATGTTCAACATTGAGCTGTTTTGCACTGTTTTTATTAAAGCAATTCGTTTCCCTTCCATACTAACTCGTACTTATTATTATGCTTAGCAACTTTAACACACAAATGCATGGGTCTAGACCAACGTTTGAGTCATATTTCGTGGAATTCTGACAACGTTCCAAATATTTAGTTGTTTTGCACCGTTTTATTAAAGAAAGTTCGTTTTTCTTTAAAACTAACTTGTACTTATTATTACGCTTATAAAATTTACCACACAAATGCTTGGATCTAGATCAACATTTAGGTCTTATTTGTGGAATTCTGGCAACATTCTAAATTTAGTTGTTTTGCACCGTTTTATTATTTCGTACTTATTATATACTTAGCAAATTTACCAAACAAATGAATAGGTCTTGACCAACATTTGGGCCATATTTCGTGGAATTCTGACAACGTTCAAAATTTAGTTGTTTTGCACCGTTTTATTAAAGAATGTTCATTTTCCTTTCATACTAACTTGTAGTTATTATTGCGCTTAGCAAATTTACCACACAAATGCATGGGCCTAGTGTGACGCCCCAAAAATTATAATATATAATTGGGGGATTAATTGGAAAAATTTTATGAAAATAGGTTAATTAGTAAATAAATTATAGATTGAATTTGGGATATAATAAAACTTGAACGGGTTAAATTGGAGTTCATTATAATATTTGGGGCAAATTTTATTAATTAAGAAAATTTGGAAGGATGTATTAGGTATTTTGAAAAAGATTTAATTAAATAAAATAATAATAATATATATGCATAACTAGATATATATATAATAATATACATATATATCTATAGTGAAAAGAAAAAAAAAAAGAAAAGGGTGAGGATGAGAGTGGGGGCCACCGCCCACCCCACCCCTCTCTCCACTCTCTCATTACATATAATATATATAAGATTACATTATGCAACACAATTGTACTTTAAGAAATTTGCAGTCTTTTACTGTGGACATCGAAAAAAATAGAAAGGTAAGAATTTGTGTTTTAATTTATATTAATTTATATAAGTATATTATTTAATTAGTTCATTTGTTAAATGTTGACTATATTGAGCGATGAACTATTCTATCGGAGTATGTTATGATTTTAGCCATCTAAATTAATGTCGTATTAAATATCACATTTGATATAAAAATGATGTAGTTGGTTAATTAAATTATTAGATTTGTTAGATTTAATTATTATTATACTAATTTACACAATTCAATCGGAATGATTAATCAAATACGCAATTCTGTTTATTATTGCTTAATTAAATTATATAATAGCGAGAAATTGGTAGAAAATTCATGGAAATATTCGAAAAAAATTATAGTTAATAAATGGTATGTTAATAAAGGGGAAAAACGAAGATTTGCATCTCGATAGAAATGAAATATTAAAGAATTATTAGAAATTGTACAAATGATAGTCAATATTATATTTAAAAGAAATTACGATATTTTTGATATGTTAATTGTGTGTGGTATAACTCATTATAGGATACGGGGGTGAGGTGAAAGGACTAACAATTAGCGATTGAGTAGAAAGAAACGTTGTGAGGTTGAGGTAAGTAAATAATTAGTATTATCTATATATATTCTCTTTATTTGTGGTATTACTATTATATGACTTTGTTGTTCATGCTGATATTATTTTATCTGAAAATATATGCGTGGTGAATGATTTGATTTGATTGACGATACTGTGTACGTGGAATGCGAAGACACGTTGAAATATCAAGTATGTTGTATGTTGTGTTGTGGGTGTCTGAAAATGAGAATGTAATGATATATTATTTTACATTACTAGTTGCTTACAAGAATTGTTATATGTGGAAATGAGGGAGTGGTGGAAATAGAATATAATTGTGGCATGAATACCCCTTGATGTGTTGAAAAGCCTATAAGGCGAAATGAAATGAAAAAAGCTTTGATGCGATATGAGAAAGAAATAAAATGAAAAGAGCTTTGATGCAATGTGAAAAAGATGTGATGTGAAAAGAGTTATGATGCGAAATAAAAGAGCTATGATGCAAATTGAAAGAGCTATGATGCGAAATAAGATTGATGAGCAGGCTGTCAAGGGGATTCACTTAAATTTATATAAGGGTCAGATTGAGTTGACGGGAAAAACACGATATCACCTTCTGGTAAGCAAACTAGGAAAAAGAAAGTTTAATTGATTATTTTATTGTGAGATAGTTATGTGGTGTACTACACTTGATTATGTTGGAGTTAAATTGACTGTAACCCATGCATGTTGCCTACTTGTCCTGTTTGGGCTGTGTTTGATATACATATATAGATAGGCTGATTATTTACTTATTGAGTGGCAG
This sequence comes from Sesamum indicum, assembly GCF_026168435.1. Taxonomy (NCBI): domain Eukaryota; kingdom Viridiplantae; phylum Streptophyta; class Magnoliopsida; order Lamiales; family Pedaliaceae; genus Sesamum; species Sesamum indicum. The sequence continues at coordinate 13,697,944 of NC_142662.1, read as the reverse complement.
ACTCATTCCTCTGTTGACATTTTCTTTTAGGAGTAGATTTTGAGGTATCTGACTGTTGAAGAATAGGTCTACGCACTATACTCAGTCAGGTCGGGCCAGTATGCTGTTTCTCCTCTTGTCAGCTAGAGTACAAATCTTATTTTGTTTATATAAAGAGAACATAGGTGTAGCGATCAACTGTGGTGGATCACTTGTGGTGTTTGATTTGTATATATGTGATGTTGTGGGTTGACTATGTCGTTATGACGTTGTGATTACATATGGATATTGATTAGATGATTATGTGCATTTATACATCTAAACACAGAGATTACTATAAGTATGACGTTTAGGGTAGATATAGCTCTTGTAGCGAAGGGGGTGTTACATTAGGTGGTATTAGAGCAGGGATTAGATTTCCTTGGGATAGTAGATGAAATGTCATTTTTATACGTAAGGTATATATGTTAGGATACTACTCACATGTGTATATTTTATATAGGATGGAAGAGTCAAGAGAAAACGCTGCTGGCCCAGCTGAGTCAATAGAGTTTGTGCAGGGTCATGATTCAGGATCAGAACATCAGGGGTTGGAATCCCAAAATAGAAATGGCCCACAACCAGAAATTAACCCTTTTATGCAACAGTTTATGGAAATGATGCAGAGGATGGCTCCACCGCCACTATCACAACCACAAGATGCAGTTATTGACAAGAATTATGAAATAGTGAGGAGACAGGGGGCAAAAGTATTTGCCGGTACAATTGACCCTGCTGAAGCAGAAGAATGGCTGAGGAACACGGAAAGGGGGTTGGACAGAATCGAGTGTACTTTTGAGCAAAAGTTGAGGTATGCATAGTCCTTACTGGAGAAAGATGCCTTAGATTAGTGGGAAACAGTTCCAGGGAACAGGAACCGACCAACCACTTTGACGTGGAATGACTTTTTGAAAGAATTTGCTGACAAATATACTCCACCAGTCTACAAAAATCGTAAAAAAGTTGAATTCCTGGAATTAAAGCAGAATGAGTTATCTGTTGCTGAATATGAACTGCAATTTGTGAGATTATCAAAATATGCCCCAAAAGAAATGAGTACCGATGAATTGAGAAGAGATAGATTTGAAAGGGGGTTGAGACTTGAGATTCGGGAGAAAATAGCAATCAAACCTCCAAGTTATGGTGCACTGCTGGAAGCGGCACTGAGGGCAGAAGAGACGTCAATTGAAAGGAGTTCTACTGAAGCTAAACGAAAGAAATTAACAGGTAACCTGAATCCTACAGTGGGACAGAGTGGTGCATTTTCCTTTAGGGGCTCTGGTCCGCAGAGAGGTTGGTTCAGAGGAAGAGGAGTGGGTCAAACTAGCAGGTCTTCTTCAATGTTCTCGAGTAGAGGCGGGCCTACTTCGATTGGATCAGGAGCAAGACAGGGTCCAACCAGATCGTTCAGTGGAAGATCTATTCCTTCTTGTGCTAACTGCGGTAGGAGACACACTGGTGAATGTTGGGGAGTTCAACCAATTGGATGTTATCGTTGCCATCAATCAGGACATATTATCAGGGATTGTCCTACATGGAGGGATAATTCCAGAAGACCTCAGACTTCAAAGTTTAGCAATGTGGGGGAAAACACACAACGGGCAGGTACGAGCAGAGGACGAGTTAGAGGTGGTCGAGGTAGCGGGAATCTTTCCATGACGTCAACAGGACAAAGTAGTCAGTCTTAACCACAAGCCAGGGTGTATGCAATCACAAAAGAACAAGCTCCTACGGCACCCGAGGTTATCACTGGTTCCTTCTCTATTTGCGATTTTAGTGCGCATGTATTGATTGATCCAGGATCTACTTGTTCATTTATATCACGTGATTTTGCATCTCATGTACATGCGAAAATAGAACCATTTGGACATGATTTACATGTGTCTATGCCTGCTGGTGGGTTTGTATTAGTGAATACGGTGGTGAGATCTTGTCAAATAGTGGTGGAGGGTGTTACGTTATATGCAGATCTGGTTGTAATAGACCTTAGAGAATTTGATGTCATTCTGGGGATGGACTGGTTAGCCAGTAATCATGCTTTAGTGGATTGTCAAACAAAAGAGGTGATGGTTGAAGTCAATGGGCAGATGAAGACGGTTATAGTGGGGTAAAGAAAACTGATACCTAACTGCTTAATTTCTGCTGTGACCGCTTTTAATCTAATTAAAGAAGGGTGTGAGGTGTATCTAGCCAATGTGCACGATACCATGAAATTTAGTCTGGGTGTATTAGACGTTTCAGTGGTGAGGGAATTTCCTGATGTTTTTCCTGATGAATTACCTGGACTACCATCTCATCCAGAAGTAGACTTTGAAATAGATACTATTCCTAGGGCGACACCTATTTCAATTGCACCGTATAGAATGGCTCCGTCAGAATTGAAAGAATTGAAGAAGCAGTTAGAAGAGCTATTGGATAAAGGGTTCATCCGACCTAGTATTTCACCGTGGGGAGCACCAGTATTATTCATAAAGAAGAAGGATGGGAGTATGAGATTATGTGTCGATTATAGACAGCTGAACCGAATCACAATAAAAAACAAGTATCCTCTGCCATGGATTGACAATCTGCTTGATCAGCTAAAGGGTGCCACTTTGTTCTCTAAAATTGATTTGAGGTCAGGATATTGGCAACTACGAATTGAGGAAGAGTCGATCCCAAAGACAGCTTTCAGGACCAGGTATGGCCACTATGAATTTGTCGTTATGCCATTTGGATTGACGAATGCCCCTGCAGCTTTCATGGCTCTGATGAACAAGACGTTACAACCATTCCTTGATCAATTTGTGATTGTGTTTATTGAAGATATTTTGATATATTCGAGTAGTCCCGAAGAACATGAACAACATTTACAGACAATTTTACAGATCCTGAGAGAGAAACAGTTGTACGTTAAATTCAGCAAATGTGAGTTTTGGATGGAGGAAATTGCTTTTTTGGGGCATGTTGTTTCCAAAGAAGGGGTACAACCTGATCCAGCAAAAGTTAAGGCTATTTTAGAATGGGATCCACCTAAAAATGTGTCGGAGATCCAGAGTTTTCTGGGATTGGCTGGTTATTATAGAAGATTTGTAAAGGACTTCTCTATAATCGCAAACCTCTGACGAACTTGTTGAAGAAGAATGCACTATTTAATTGGAATGACAAATGTGCTCAGAGTTTTGAGGAGTTGAAGAAGAGACTCATTTCAGCACCTATCCTTGCTTTGCCGTCTGGGGATGGAGGATATGTGGTATTTACTGACGCTTCACGACAAGGACTTGGTTGTGTTTTGATGCAGCATGGGAGAGTTATAGCTTATGCTTCGATGCAGTTGAGGCCACACGAGATGAACTATCCGACTTATGATCTGGAGTTAGCAGCCATAGTACATGCATTGAAGATCTGGAGGCGTTACTTATACGGGGAGACGTTTCGAATATTTACAGATCACAAAAGTCTAAAGTATATCCCAACACAAAAAGAGTTGAATTTGAGACAAAGAAGGTCGATGGAGCTTTTGAAGGATTATGACTGCACCATTGACTATCATCCCGGGAAGGCGAACATTGTAGCACATGCCTTGAGTAGAAAGACGGTGGACCAACTTGCGGGTATGATTTGCTATAACATAGAGTATTTGACTGCCCTTAGAGCTATGGATGTACACTTTAGCATTGGTGGTGATATTCTACTAGCTACGATACAAGTGAAGCCCTCCCTCAAGGATAAAATTAAAGATGCACAGGCTAGAGATCCATATCTACAGAGGATGAAAGCTAAGGTGCAAAAAGGAAAGAGCGATCAATTTATAATCCAAGAAGATGGTACATTGTTCAATGGAAAACGTATATGCGTGTCGAACGCAGAGGAGTTGAGAATGAAAATTATGCATGAGGCGCACTACGCACCGTATGCTATGCATCTTGGCAGTACAAAGATGTATCGGGATTTGGGACCCTATTACTGGTGGCCAACAATGAAGAAAAATGTGGCAGAGTTCGTAGCAAAATGTTTAACTTGTCAGCAGGTAAAACCAGAACACCAAGCACCAGCTGGTAAACTTCATCCTTTGACTATACCTGAATGGAAGTGGGAAAAGATTACTGTGGATTTTGTCATTGGGTTACCGCGTACATTCAGAAGACATGATGCTATTTGGGTGATTGTTGACAGATTGACTAAATCTGCACATTTCTTGCCAATCCGTCAAAATGATTCCTTGGATAAGCTCGCCGAATTATATGTTTCAGAGATTTTGAGATTACATGGCATTCTTACCTCTATAGTTTCTGATAGAGATCCTCGATTTACTTCTCATTTCTGGGGAAGCTTGCAAACGGCTCTAGGTACAAAATTGCATTTCAGTACAGCGTTTTACCCTCAGACCGATGGACAGTCAGAAAGAACGATTCAGACATTAGAAGATATGATGAGAGCCTGCCTAATTGAATTCAGAGGAAATTGGGATGATCATCTACCACTAATGGAATTTGCTTATAATAATAGTTTTCATTCCAGTATTGGTATGGCTCCATATGAAGCTTTGTATGGAAGAAAATGCCGAAGCCCGATCTGTTGGGATATTGAGGGATTGAGACAGCTTGAAAGGCCGGAGTTACTTCAAGAAACAGTGGACAAGATAAAAACAGTTAAAAAGTGTTTGAAAGCAGCACAGGATCGGCAAAAGAGTTACGTCGATAAGCATCGTAGAGAGATGGAATACGAAGTGGGGGAAAAAGTCTTTCTAAAAGTATCACCATGGAGAGGAATCTTGAGATTCGGGAAGCAGGGAAAGCTGAGTCCGCGATATATTGGACCATATGAAATTCTGGAGCGAGTTGGACCACTCTAGCCTATCGGTTAGCATTACCGACAGAATTATCGCAGATACATGATGTGTTTCACGTTTCTATGCTACGGCGATACCGATCCGATCCTAGTCATATTTTGCATGAGCCAAAGATAGAGATATCAGAGGGATTGACATATGTAGAAGAGCCAACAGAAATTTTGGACCGGAGTATAAAGAAATTGAGGAATAAAGAAGTACCAATGGTGACGGTCAAGTGGAGTCATCACTCCCCAAGGGAAGCCACTTGGGAAGTTGATGAGAACATGAGAGAAAAATACCCATATTTATTCACTGAGACGGTAAGTTAGTTAAATTTTGAGGATGAAATTTTTATTAGGAAGGGAGAATTGTGACGCCCCAAAAAAATTATAATATATAATTGGGGTATTAATTGAAATTTTTTTATGAAAATAGGTTAACTAGTAAATAAATTATAGATTGAATTTGGGATATAATAAAACTTGAACGGGTTAAATTGGAGTTCATTATAATATTTGGGGCAAATTATATTAATTAAGAAAATTTAGAAGGACGTATTAGGTATTTTGAGAAAGATTTAATTAAATAAAATAATAATAATAATATATATATAATAATATATATGCATAACTAGATATATATATATATATAATAATATACATATATATCTATAGTGAAAAGAAAAAAAAAAAGAAAAGGGTGAGGATGAGAGTGGGGGCCACCGCCCACCCCACACCTCTCACCTCTCTCTCATTACATATAATATATATAAGATTACATTATGCAACACAATTGTACGTTAAGAAATTTGCAGTCTTTTACTGTGGAGGACGAAAAAAACAGAATTTGTATTTTAATTTATATTAATTTATTTAATTAGTTCATTTGTTAAATATTGATTATATTGAGCGATTAACTATTCTATCGGAGTATTTTATGATTTTAGCTATCTAAATTAATGTCGTATTAAATATCACATTTGATATAAAAATGATGTAGTTGGTTAATTAAATTATTAGATTTGTTCGATTTAATTATTATTATACTAATTTACACAATTCCATCGGAATGATTAACCAAATACGCAATTCTGTGTATTATTGCTTAATTAAATTATATAATAGCAGAAATTGGTAGAAAATTGATGAAAATATTCCAAAAATTATAGTTAATAAATGGGATGTTAATAAAGGGGAAAAACGAAGATTTGTATTTCGATAGAAATGAAACATTAAAGAATTATTAGAAATTGTACAAATGATAGTCAATATTATATTTAAAAGAAATTACGATATTCTTGATATATTAATTGTGTGTGGTATAACTCATTATAGGATACGGGGGTGAGGTGAAAGGACTAAAAATTAGCGATTGAGTAGAAAGAAACGTTGTGAGGTTGGGGTAAGTAAATAATTATGATTATCTATATATATTCTCTTTATTTGTGGTATTACTATTATATGACTTTGTGGTTCATACTGATATTGTTTTATCTGAAAATATATGCGTGGCGAATGATTTGATTTGATTGACGATACTGTGTACGCGGAATGCGAAAACACGTTGAAATATCATGTTTGTTGTATGTTGTGTTGTGGGTGTCTGAAAATGAGAATGTAATGATATATTATTTTACATTAGTAGTTGCTTACAAGAATTGTTATATGTGGAAATGAGGGAGTGGTGGAAATAGAATATAATTGTGGCATGAATACCCCTTGATGTGTTGAAAAGCCTATAAGGCGAAATGAAATGAAAAGAGCTTTGATGCGATATGAGAAAGAAATGAAATGAAAAGAGTTTTGACGCGATGTGAAAAAGATGTGATGTGAAAAGAGCTATGATGCGAAATAAAAGAGCTATGATGCAAATTGAAAGAGCTATGATGCGAAATGAGATTGATAAGCCGGCTGTCAAGGGGATTCACTTAAATTTATATAAGGGTCCGATTGAGTTGACGGGAAAAACACCATATCACCTTCTGGTAAGCAAACTAGGAAAAAGGAAGTTTAATTGATTATTTTACTGTGAGATAGTTATGTGGTGTACTACACTTGATTATGTTGGAGTTAAATTGACTGTAACCCATGCATGTTGCCTACTTGTCCTGTTTGGGCTGTGTTTGATATATATATATAGATAGGGCTGATTATTTACTTACTGAGTGGCAGGCTCATCCCTCTGTTGACATTTTCTTTCAGGAGTAGACTTTGAGGTATCTGACTGTTGAAGAATAGGTCTACGCACTATACTCAGTCAGGTCGGGCCAGTATGCTGTTTTCTCCTCTTGTCAGCTAGAGTACAAATCTTATTTTGTTTGTATAAAGAGAACATAGGCGTAGCGATCAACTGTGGTGGATCACTTGTGGTGTTTGATTTGTATATATGTGATGTTGTGGGTTGACTATGTCGTTATGACGTTGTGATTACATATGTATATTGATTAGATGATTATGTACATTTATATATCTAAACACAGGGATTACTATAAGTATGACGTTTAGGGTAGATATAGCCCTTGTAGCGAAGGGGGTGTTCCACCTAGACCAACGTCTGGGTCAAGTTTCGTGGAATTCTGAGACAGTTAAAAATTTAGCTGATTTTCACAGCTTTATTAAAGAAAGTTTGTTTCCTTTCATACTAGCTTGTTGTTATTATTATGCTTAGCTAATTTACCACACAAGTGCTTGGATCTAGACCAACATTGGGTCATGTTCTGTTGAATTCTGACAATGTTTAAATTTTAAATGTTCTGCACGGTTTTATTAAAGAAAGTGTGTTTCCCTTCCATACTAACTTGTAGTTATTATTACGCTTAACAAATTTATAACACAAATGCTTGGATCTAGACCAACGTTTGGGTCAACTTTCGTTGAATTCTGACAACGTTAAAAATTTAGTTGTTTTGCACGGTTTTATTATAGAACGTTAGTTTTCGTTTCATACTAACTTATAGTTATTTATTACGCTTAGCAAATTTACTACAAAAATGCATGGGTCTAGACTTGTGTTTGGGTAAAGTTTCGTGGAATTCTGAGAACGTTCGACATTCAGCTCTTTTAGACTATGTTATTAAAGCAATTCGTTTCCCTTCCATACTAACTTGTACTTATTATACGCTTAGCAAATTAACCACACAAATGCATGGGTCTAGACCTGCTTTTGGGTCATGTTTCGTGGAATTCTGAGAACGTTCAACATTCAGCTCTTTTGCACTATTTTATTAATGCAATTCATTTCCCTTCCATACTAGCTTGTACTTATTGTTACGCTTAGCAAATTTACCACACCAATGCATGGGTCTAGATCAATGTTTGGGTTATGTTTCATGAAATTCTAATAATGTTCCAAATTTAGCTGTTTCCACCGTTTTATTAAAAAAAGTTTGTTTCCCTCTCAAATTAACTTGTTGTTATTATTACGCTTACAAAATTTACCACATAAATAATTGGATCTTGACCAACGTTTGGGTCAAGTTTCATCGAATTCTGACAACGTTCAAAATTTAGCTATTTTGAAGGATTTTATTAAAAAATGTTTGTTTCCCTTTCATACTAACTTATAGTTATTTATTACGCTTAGCAAATTTACCAGACAAATGCATGGGTCAAGACCTGTGTTTAGTTCATGCTTCATGGAATTCTGAGAATGTTCAAGATTTAGCTGTTTTATTAAAGAACGTTTGTTTAACTTTCATACTAACTAATTGTTATTTACTACGCTGAGCAAATTTACCACACAAATGCATGGGTCCAGTCCTATGTTTGGTTCAAGTTTCGTGAAATTCTGAGAATGTTCAACATTTAGCTATTTTACACTGTTTTATTAAAGCAATTAGTTTCCCTTCCATTCTAACTCGTACTTATTATTACGCTTATCAAATTTACCATACAAATGCATGGGTCTAGACCAACATTTGGGTCATATTTCGTGGAATTCTGACAACGTTCCAAATTTAGTTGTTTTGCACCGTTTTATTAACGAAAGTTCGTTTCCCTTTCATACTAACTTGTTGTTATTATTAAGCTTAGCAAATTTACCACATAAATACATGGGTCTAGACAAACGTTTGAGTCAGGTTTAATTTAATTTTGAGACAGTTCAAAATTTAGCTGTTTTGCACAGCTTTATTAAAGAAAGTTTGTTTCCTTTCATACTAACTTGTAGTTATTACTACGCTTACCAAATTACCTCACAAATGCTTAGATCTAGACCAATGTTGGGTCAAGTTTCATTGAATTCTGACAATGTTAAAAAAATTAGCTGTTTTGCACGGTTTTAATAAAGAAAGTTTGTTTCCCTTCCATACTAACTTCTAGTTGTTATTACGTTTAGCAAATTTACCACACAAATGCATGGGTCTAGACTTGTGTTTGGAAAAAGTTTCTTGGAATTCGGAGAATGTTCAATATTTAGTTGTTTTGCACTATTCTATTAAAGCAATTCGTTTACCTTCCCTACTAACTTTTACTTATTGTTATGCTTAGCAAATTTACCACACAAATGCATGGGTCTAGACCAACGTTTGGATCAAGTTTCGTGGAATTCTAATAACGTCCCAAATTTAGCTGTTTTGCACGATTTTATTAAAGAAAGTTTGTTGCCCTTTAATACTAACTTGTAGTTATTACTACGTTTTTAGCAACTTTAAGCACACAAATGCATAGGTCTAGACCAACGTTCGGGTCATGTTTCGTGAAATTCTGAGAAAGTTCAAAATTAAGTTGTTTTGCACAGTTTTATTAAAGAAAGTTTTTTTCCTTTCATACTAACTTGTAGATATTATTATGCTTAGCAAATTTACCACACAAATGCTTGGATCCAGACCAACATTTGGGTCAAGTTTCGTTGAATTCTGACATCATTCAATATTTAGATTTTTGCACGATTTCATTAAAAAATATTTGTTTATCTTTCATACTAACTTATAGTTATTATTATGCTTAGCAAATTTACGACACAAATGCATGGGTTTAGACCTGTGTTTTAGTCAAGTTTCGTGGAATTCTGAAAACGTTCAACGTTCAGCTGTTTTGCACTATTTTACTAAAGCAATTGATTTCCCTTTCATACTAACTTGTACTTATTATTACGCTTAGCAAAATTACAACACAAATTCATGGGTCTAGACCAATGTTTGGGTCAAGTTTCGTGGAATTCTAACAACGTTCCAAATTTAGCTGTTTTGCACCATTTTACTAAAGAAAGTTCGTTTCCCATTGAAGCTAACTAGTAGTTATTATTACGCTTGCAAAATTTACCACACAAATAATTGGATCTATACCAACGTTTGGGTCAAGTTTCGCTGAATTCTGACCAGTTTCAAAATTTAGCTGTTTTGCACAGTTTTATAAAAGAAAGTTCGTTTCCCTTTCATACTAACTTGTAGTTATTATTACGCTTAGCAAATTTACCCCACAAATGCATGGGTCTAGACCAACGTTTGGGTCAAGTATTGTGGAATTCTAAGACAGTTCAAAATTTAGCTGTTTTGCACAGCTTTATTAAAGAAAAGTTTCTTTCCACTCATACTAGCTTGAAGTTATTATTCTACTTAGCAAATTTACCACAAAAATGCATGGGTCTAGACCAACGCTTGGATCAAGTTTTGTGGAATTCTGACAAAGTTCCTAATTTAGCTGTTTTGCACTATTTTATTAAAGAAAGGTTGTTGCCCTTTAATACTAACTTGTAGTTATTATTACCCTTAGCTAATTTAACCATACAAATGCATAGGTCTAGACCAACGTGTGGGTCATGTTTCGTGGTATTCTGAGAAAGTTCAAAATTAAGCTGTTTTGTACAGTTTTATTACAGAAAGTTTGTTCCCTTTCATACTAACTTGTAGGTATTATTATGCTTAGCAAATTTTGCACACAAATGCTTGGATCTAGACCAACAATTAGGTCAAGTTTCATTGAATTCGGACAACGTTCAAAATTTAGTTGTTTTGCACGATTTTATTAAAGAACATTTGTTTCTCTTTCATACTTACTTATAGTTTTTATTAAGCTTAGCAAATTTACTACAAAAATGCATGAGTGTAGACCTGTGTTTGGGTCAAGTTTCGTGGAATTCTGAGAACGTTCAACATTCAGCTGTTTTGCACTGTTTTATTAAAGCAATTCGTTTCCCTTCCATACAAACTTGTACTTATTATTACGCTTAGCAAATTTACTACACAAATGCATGGGTCTAGACCAACGTTTGGGTCAAGTTTCATTAAATTCTGACAACGTTCAAAATTTAGCTATTTTGTACGATGTTTTAAAGAAAGTTTGTTTGCCTTTCATACTAACTTATAGTTATTATTACGCTTAGCAAATTTACAAGACAAATGCATGTGTCTAGGCCTGTATTCGGGTCATGTTTCGTGGAATTCTGAGAATGTTCAACATGTAGCAGTTTTGCACTGTTTTATTAAAGCAAATTTATTTCCCTTCCATACTAACTTGTACTTATTATTACGCTTAATAAATTTACCACACAAATGCATGGGTCTAAACCAACGTCTGAAACAAGTTTCGTGGAATTATGACAACGTTCGAAATTTAGCTGTTTTGCACCATTTTATTAAAGAAAGTTTGTTGCCCTTTAATACTAACTTGTTGCTATTATTACGCATAGCAAATTTAACCACACAAATGCATGGGTCTAGATCAACGTTGGGGTCATGTATCGTGGAAATCTGAGAATGTTCAAAATTTAGCGGTTTTGCACGATTTTATTATAGAACGTTTGCTTCTCTTTCATACTAAGTTATAGTTATTATTACCCTTAGCAAATTTACCACCAAAATGCATGGGTCTAGACCTGTGTTTGGGTCAAGTTTCGTGGAATTTTGAAAACGTTCAACATTCAGTAGTTTTGCACTGTTGTATTAAAACAGTTCGTTTCCCTTCCATACTAACTCGTAGTTATTATCATGCCTAGCTAATTTACCTCACAAATGCATAGGTCTAGACCAACGTTTAAGTCATGTTTCGTGGAATTCTGACCTTGTTCAAAATTTAGTTGTTTTGCACAGCTTTATTAAAGAAAGTTTTCCTCTCATACTAACTTGTTGTTACTATTACGCTTAGTAAATTTACCAAACAAATGCTTGTATCTAGACCAACGTTTGCGTCCAGTTTTGTTGAATTTTGACAACATTCAAAATTTAGCTTTTTTACACCGTTTTATTAAAGAAAGTTTGCTTTTCTTCCATACAAACTTATAGTTATTATTACGTTTAGCAAATTTAACACACAAATGAATGGGTCTAGACCTGTGTTTGGGTCAAAGTTTTTGGAATTTTGAGAATGTTCAACATTTAGCTGTTTTGCACTTTTTTATTAAAGCAATTCGTTTCCCTTCCATACTAACTGGTACTTATTATTACGCTTAGCAAATGTACCACACAAATGCATGGGTCTATACCAACGTTTGGGTCAAGCTTCGTGAAATTCTGACAACGTTCCAAATTTAGGATTTTTGCACCATTTTATTAAAGAAAGATTGTTTTCCTTTCTTACGAACTTGTAGTTATTATTACACTTAGCAAATTTACCACACAAATGCATGGTCTAGACCAACGTTTGGGTCAAGTATCGTGGAATTCAGAGAACATTCAAAATTCAGCCGTTTTGCACGACTTTATTAGAGAAAGTTTGTTTTCCTTTCTTACTAACTTGTACTTATTATTACACTTAGCAAATTCACCACACAAATGCATAGGTCAGACCAATGTTTGTGATAAGTTTCG